>NW_005354186.1:1174139-1237550 GCF_000412655.1 Myotis brandtii | reverse complement strand
TTAACTTTCACTTGAGGATATTTTTAGTAAGAGGAAGGGGGAGAGAGAGAGAGAAAGGGGAGAGAGAGACACACATCGATCGGTTGCCTCCTGTACATGCTCCAACCAACTGAGCCATCCCGCCAGGCGGCTAGCCAATATCGTGTACCCCGTGAGTTTAACCCTACCTCCCTTGGAATGGATCCTGGACTCTGACCTGGCCTCAAGGCCCTGCAGGGGCGGCCCTTGGCCACACCCCACATTCCCCTCGTTACCCCTTGAACAGCCCCCCTTCTGTGCTGCACTTCCCTCTGCCCCACGCGTCTGTGAGCTTGTCCCCACTCACTCAGCTATCATGTGGAATGTCGCCTCCTCTCCCTGCCTCCCTGCCGCCCGGCCACAGCCTTCAGCCCTCCATGCTGAGCTCTCATCTCAGCACCATGGAGAGTTCATTCCCGGCTGGGTGGGGTGCGCTGCCCGCAGTCCCCTCTAGACAGGGGACTCTGTGGGGACTGGATCGGCCTGTCCCGTTCACCCAGGCCCCAGGGCCAGAGCAGTGCTTTCCACGCAGAAGCTCGGTGGAGAAATGTTAAACACATGCGTGGAATCAGTCCACTGCGCTTCAGTTTTCAAAAAAATGTTAACATTTATTTTCTTGTTTAATTCTCACAAGTGCTTCAGGGGAGAGATGATCTTAATTTTCTGGGTGAAGAAAACAAAAACTGAACTTGGTAGGGAAGTAACCAGCTGGAGTCCACCCAGACGATAGCAAGGGGAGAGACTCGAACCCGAGTCTTCTGATTCTACCTGCATCCCTCCCCCACCGCCCCCCAACACACAGCTACACACAGAGATCAGCCCAGGTGCTGAACCTGGTTGGTGCTCAAGGTGCCCTGTGCTGAGCAGGCCATGGCCTGTGCCCTCTCCTCGGCCCCAGGATAATGTTCCTGGGCAGGAATGATGCCGGTGGTGGTGATGACGAAGCATCAGGCACGGTTCTAGGCACCTGACAGATACATAAACTCACTGGCTGCTCCCATCCACTCTACAAGGCAGGTCCTGCTCCCATCCACTCTACAAGGCAGGTCCTGCTCCCATCCTGTGGATGAGGAAAGCAGGCACAGAGAGGCGTTAGCTTACGTGCCCTGGCAGATGCAGGACGTAGGGTCTACCAGCCGGCCCAGAGCTCTGCTCCTCCTGCATGCTTATCCCAGGCTTCATGCCTTTGCACCCTCAGGCGATCCTCAGGCAGGCAGAACTATCCCCATTTCACAGAGGTGGGAAACAAGCTCCCGGAGACGGCGAAGGATGCTCAGCTGTTAAGTGACAGAGCCACGGGGCAAACCCAGGCTCGCTTGGCTCCAAAGCCAGTGCCGGAATACCAGGCTCTTCTGCTGCTCGAAGCCTGGTGCGGGAGAGACAGCTGTGCCTGCTGGAGAAGGGGGAGCCCATGGTGGCCCCCCGAGATGCCGGGGCGGAAGGGAAGCTGCTGGCTCGACTCTCAGCAGAGGCAGGTGCCTCATGCTTGGGGTCAGGTGGGGCCGGCGCATGAACAAGGGCTTTGTGCCCTCCCTGCGCCCATCCCTGGTTCCATCCCCAAGACCTGCTGAGGGTGCCGGAACCACCTTCTGCCCTCAGACCAGGGGCCCAGGTTGCAAACAGACCTGAGCATCAGAACGCAGAAGGCGGGGACCGGATGGAGCCCAAACAGATGCCAAGTTCAAAAGAGAATCGCAGGGAAACAGTGACAAATGGGGGATTCAGCAGAAAAGCATCCAAACAGCAGGAGAAAAACAAAGCCAGATGGGCCCGGCCTCCCTGACCAGCAAGGCGGCTGCTGGCCTGCACCGGGAGGGCCTGCCCGAGTGACCCTGCCCAGCCGCCTTTGTGGACAGCATGCCCTTTGCCTGGAATGCCCTCTCTCTATTACCCACTCCCTCCCCCACCCTAGTGCCATCGCTAGCACAATCTGCTCCCACTCAGGGAATCCCGCTCTGGCTCCTGGGACTACCGCACCCCACTCTCTTGGGTGTAATCCACATGCAAGCTCATCCTTGCTCTGGGCACAAGACTTCACAGTTGATAGGGCAGCTCCCTCACAGTCACTGCCTCAAGGGGCCCTGATGATAACCTGGTGAGATGAGTACCGTGATTCCCATTGGACACATGTGGCTCAGAGAGGGCAAGTGACTGGCCCGAGGTCACACAGCTAGAAACCGTGAGAAGTAGAAATTTGAGACTAAGCCCAGCGCTCTGGGCAGCTAAGTGCTGGGCACACAGTAGGTGCTTAACGAGGAATAGGCAGATGAAGGGGGTCCCTGAGGTTAATGCCACTGTTTTTTTTAACCCAGAATTTTCTCCTTCTGGGTTTCTGGAGTTCCTCGGGGTCATCCCACAGTCTGAAATCTCTGCAGGGAAGAGGAGAGGGGACATGCACACTGCTTTGTCCACTCTGATGTCACACCAACCCCAGCAGGCAGGCCCGATGCCCTCTAGCTTCCCCACTGGCCTTGGCTGCCACTCACCCCGGATAACCCGGCTTTCCCTCAATCACAGGCCAAGTTCACCTCTGATAAGGCCCAGCAGGGAGCACCCTCATCCCAGGGTGATGACGTGATAGCGCCGTGTTTTACAAGCTCACAAATCCCCGATAAGAAATGTCCAGTTGGCTGGCTCCAGAGAGATAAGGAGCTGCCCACCCCCTCCCTGGCGGAGCACCCAGGCCAGGGGAAGAAAGACGGGGCCAGAACTGGCGTAGGATGAGTCCCTTCTCTGGCCCCACGGCCCCTCAGGGCCCCAGCAGGCAGACACCACCACAACCCACAGGATGGCCCATGGGCCCCACTGTGCAGATGAAAGGAGGTGAAGGGAATTGCTTCCTTAGCTGGGGATCCCCCATCAGGGATTTGGGTAAATGTTCACTGAATACTTACTGTGTTCCAGGAGCTGGACTGAGCACATCACACACACACACACACACACACACACACCTTCACACCTTTGCCTACAACACACCGGGGGGTAGCTGTGCTCATATCCCCAATTTGTACACCAGAAACTAGAGTCTGAAGACACCAAGGAGTGTCTGTCGGGTGGACTCTGAGGAACACACCATGAGACCAGAGCTGTGTACGGGTTTCTCGGGGTGTCGGGCCAGCACCAGGAGGCATGCAGAAAGAGGAACAGGCGGAGGGGAGCTGGCTGCGTGTCTCCGCCAGTCCCACTGGGGCTCCTGGAGCCAAGAGGACCCTTCATAGCTGCCCTGACTTGAGGCAAGAAAGCAGGGCTCCTGTCCCCATCCAGCAGCATTGGGTGGGGCTGCCTCTGGGAAGGCGTGGTGTTGGGTTAGGTGGCGGGCTTCAGGGCTGTTGCTGAAGAAATGCTCTGCCATGGGCAGCACCTGGGGAAAGGGGCCTGGGACCCCCAGGGTCAGCCCCCTGGTTACAAGTGACCCCATCTTCCCAAATAAACTTAGGATCTAAATTTAGTTAGAGAGAGAGAGAGAGAGAGAGAGAGAGAGAGAGAGAGAGATTAACAGAGCAAGTGGGAGATACTTGCTTCAAAGGCAGGCGACTTGGGCTTCTAGGCCTGGCTCTGCCCCTGCCCGGCTCTGGCCTAAGCTTCTAGTTAAATTCAGGGATGGGCCCAGCTGACCCCCCTGGTTCTCTGTCCTGATCCTCACCCAGGGGAGCCCAGGGGACAGCGCCCATCATCTCTGACCCTTGCAGGGATCCCCACCCGCTCACCCCTGCAGCAGCAGAGAGCCTGTGGGGGCCACATCACCCAGTGCCACAGGCCAGGCCAGGGGGTGCATCAGCTCAGCTCAGCCAACCGAAGGGCAGTGGTTAAGGGTAAAGTCTCCAGGGGCAGCCGACCCAGGTTCAAATCCCAGCTCTGACACGTTCCAGCTGTGTGTCCCCAGCAAGTGACCTCACTTCTCTGTGCCTCAGTTCCCACCCGTAACTGAGGACCGTAACTATGTCACCTCCCTTTTGGGGAACCTGAACTGACACATAAAGCGGTCAGCACGGTGCCCGGCACATAGGAAGTCCCAGGACATCAGCCGTCACCACCACCGCGGCCACCCGGCTGAGGGTGGCGCCCGCATGGCAGGTGAGAGGTCTGGCCCAGCCTCTCCCGTCCCCCTGACAACTTCGAAGGAAGTCCAAGTTCCAAAATGTCACAGTTAATAATTCACCTTCTCTGCCTTCTCTCCCTCTCCATATATTTATACCGTGTTTTGTGAGGCTGTGGTAAAGAGCCCCGCTCCCAGCTAGCGACTCAGCCTCCCCTGCAGTGATCTAATCAAAAGCCATATTTTACCGGCATGTGCTAACCCAAAGGCCATATTTCATGGGGGGCGATCTAATCAGGAAACTGTATTTGCAAGTGAGGATCTAAATTCATGGTTATATTTCATGGCTGGAGATCTAATCTCGGGACAATATTTTATAGCAGGGATCCAATCCCAGGGGGAGATTTCACGGGTGGGAGATTGGAGCAGTCCAATGTGACTTTTTCCTCTTCTTTTCTTTTTTCTTTTTAAATGTATGTTTCAGGGAAAGCGAAATTATCCTAGCAAGCCAGAGCTTTGCCAGCAGTTAGGTCACTGCTAATGAAAAGCAGAGTCTTTGCTAAATGATGATTCTTCTAGCCTCTCTGGTATCACAAAAATCTCTTGAGTGGGATATATGTGGGTTTGCAGGGTTGGTCTCAAATCTAGGAGGGATCTCCAGATTCAGTGTCCAAGCAGGACTGTAATCCTCATTCATTCATTCATTCATTCATTCATTCTTCCTTCCATTCATCCATCCACCCATCTATTTGTTCATTCTTCCATTCATCCATCCATCCATCTGTTCATTCATTCATTCATTCATTCATTCAATAAATATTCTGAGTGCCTGCTTAGTGCCAAGAACTTGGAATCGGTGATCTAGAGGGGAACAAGAGATCTACTACCTGTTATAGACTCAAAGCTTGTGTCCTCCCCCAATTCATATGAGGAAGCCCCAAGCCCCGCAATGTAATAGTATTGGGAGGTGGGGCCTTTTGGAGTGATTAGGTCTGGATGAGGTTGGAGCATGGTGCCCCCAGGATGGGATTAATGTCCTCATAAGAAGAGAAAGAGACATCAGAGCTCCTCTCTCTCTCTCTCTCTCTCTCTCTCTCTCTCCCATGTGAGGACACAGCGAAAAGGTGGCCGAATGCAAGCCAGGAAGAGGGGTCTCGCTGGGAACTGCACCAGCTGGAACCCTGGTCGTGAACTTCAAGCTTCCAGAACCATGAGAAATAAATGTGTGTGGCATTTGGTTATAGCAGCCGAGCTGACTGCGACACCACCCTTACCATCCAGATAGTGTTCTGACAGGAGATGTAGGTCGTCAACAAGTAGTCACAGAAGGATGATGCAAGTAGAAGTGCACTCAGAAAGGGGGAGGGCTGTGGACGTGTAGACCCCAGGCCGGCAGGGAGACCTCCCTGGCCAGTGCCGTGGGGACAGGCACCTGGAGGAGAAGCAGGAGCCGCCCAGGTAACATTAGGTGGGGTCAGGGAGACAGTGAGAGGAGAGAAGCGAATTCTAGGTGATTCTAGGTAACAGGAAAGGCAGTGTAAGCCTCTGAGGTCTGATGGAGCCTGTTCGGTCAGAGGGCCAGAGAGAAGACCAGTGGCCTGAGAGGAGGCTGGAGAGGTGGACACACCCAGGCTGCTGGGGTAAAGATCCCCATCCTGACACTTTGGAGCTATGGGACCTGGGGCCTGAGTGCATGAACTGGATTGGGCTGTGGTTGCCTCATCTGTAAAATGGGATCATAACAGTATCGACTTCAGAGGATTTTGAACTTGTTTTTGGTATAAACAAAAGGATGGTACCAAAGCCTTAGGGGAGGGCCGATTAGCATTTTTTAAAGACACTGCTAGCGGCTCCTTGGAGCATGGAGTTCAGGAGGATAAGAAAGGAAGCAGGGATCCAGCTAGGACGCTACTGAGGGCATTCAAGGGAGAGAGGCTGGACTCTGCGGTCCAGGAGGAAGACAAGGGAGAGGGAGCATGGAGTGACTTCCAGGTCCTTGGCTTTGAGACAGACGGTATCCATCTCATTCCTCCATAGTTCTAGGGGAGGGAGGAAGAAATGGAAAGAGAGAGCGAGAGTGAGAGAGAGCGAGAGAGAGAGAGCCTGAGACTACAATCCACTTCCCAGTCACCCAGCAGCTCTCCGCTGGGGGGAGATTTACAAGCTCCCCTCCCTTCTGCCTTCCTCAAATAGCTTTGCCTTCCCCAAGCCAATTTTGAGTGAATCAGTCTCCCAGGTAGAGAACAGGAAGATGTTCCCACACAATAAGTGTTTGGGGACGGGGAAATGAAGGCTTCTGGGGAGCTTAGAATTCTCATTTAAATACCACAGCTCATCACTCCCCTCATTGCCAGCACACATACGCAGCCATCTCTCAGATAATCTTCCGAAAGGCATGATGCTTTGTCATCCTGCAAAGCACTTTCACCCACTTTATTTCACCTGATTCTCACAAGAACCCCCGAGGGGCAAGTAGCAGCAGACCCATTTTATGGAGGGAGAAACTGAGGCTCAGAGGCAGGGAATGACACGCCCGGCTATGGAGACGCAGCCAAGTGGCAACAATGATGACAGCAGCAAATGCATACTGAGCCCTTGTTCCGTGCCTGGTACTCTTAAGGCAGTTTTAGACACTTGGATTTACTCACCCTCACAGAAACTCTTTGATAGGTCTTATTAGCATCTCCATTTTCCAGAGGGGGAAACTGAGGCACGGGGGTACAAAGTTGCTTGCCCAAGGTCACATAGCTGGTAAGTGGTAGGGCTGGGATCCTGACCACAGAAGTCTCACTCCCAAATCTATGTTTAGCCACCGGGTTATACGGGCTCACATTTAGGAAGAAGGAATTCCGCTCAGAACTGCTCAGTGTCCGTGTAACAATACTTCCGCTGTGTGGACTATACAATGTGCGGTTTACGCGCCTGAGAAAAATGCTGTAAGGAATTACAAATCTACATGGATCCTGCTGCCTGGAGGGCCAGGGGTCGGAACACGCTTGCTTCATGTTTCTCCGTTATTGCTGACTTTTATATTTGGGGACCATTTTGAAGCTTGGCTGGGGGGATATTTCCTAGAAGGTCATAGAAATAAGCTTCCAGCTTTCCAACCCACATTCCAGAGACAGACAGAAGGATGGACTGGTGTGACCTGACAATCTGCTAGTCCCAGATCCCTGGATGCAGCCCCCGGGGGGGGGCCTGTCGGTCCCACACACTGTCCAGTCTATGGGGACATCTTGATCCCTTGCTGCAAGGGGGAGCCAGGAGCGAGAACCACCCCAGGCTCTGGAGCTGTACAGAGATGGATTCTAATGTCTTAAAATTAACATGGAGGATCAGACGGTTAGACACATCTATCTATAGAAAACCCTAATATGCAAATAGACCATACGGCAGAACAACTGAACAACCAGTCGCTATGATGTGCGTTGACCACCAGGGGGCGCATGCAGGATTGCCGGGTGTTGGCAGCAGGCGGCAGAGCGCAGAACATGGCGGGCGTCGGCCGTGGCGGGATGGTGGAGCAGGTGAGTGGGGGTGCCAGACCAAGGGGGGGCGCCGGCCACTGTCATTGGGGCGAGCCTCTGGTGGTTACTGAAAATCCTTTGCTCCAGCTGCTGCAGTCCCACCGGCGCTCGCACCCACTGCCGGTGCCCAGTACCAGCCCTGATCACTCGGTGCCATCAGCAGGTGCGAGGGGCAGCTGCTGGCCCCAATTGCCCCTCAGGGCTTCTCCACCTCCCCCTGCTCTGTCAGTGGCGGCAAGCTGGGGCCAGCACTGTCATCACGTGGGAGCGGTGGACAGCGGGAGTGGGGCTGCCAGCAGATAGGGGACCAGGGGCTGTGCCAGGAGGGGCCGCAACCCGCCCCTGTGCCCACCACAGCCTCTTGGCCCACAGTTCCTTTCAAGGTGCACGAATTCGTGCACTGGGACCCTAGTTGAATATAAGACAGGACACACATCCCATATAAGGAGTATATGGTGGCCAATTGCCACGTGGGAGCTGGGTGAGGGAGCATGCATGTGTCTAACCACCCATCCCCACTGCAGGAAATACAGGTACAGACCGTCCTTCCACCTGCAGGCAGACACCAACCAAACTTGGTCTGGGGCCCACCTGGTGTGCCTCAGTGGATGAGCGTTGACCCATGAACCAGGAGGTCACAGTTCGATTCCCGGTTGGGGCACATGCCCTGGTTGCTGGCTTGATTCCCAGTGAGGGGCATGCAGGAGGCAGCTCATCAATAATTCTCTCTCATCATTAATGTTTCTATCCCTCTCTCCCTCTCCCTTCCTCTCTCCAAAATCAATAATAATAATAATAATAATAATAGTAGTAATAATAATAAACATTTAAAAAAACACGTCAGCCTGGCTTCTGCTAGAGGGTAAGGTTCCTGATGCCCACATCTTCTCATCTCTGGGCAGCCTGGTGTGCCCTCCCTGCAGGACAAGAGCTGTGTGGCAGGACAGCCGGTCGCTGACTGCAGCCTGTGGCTGGTGGGAGCCCAGAGATGTGTCTCATTTAAATCTTGTTCAAGGAAAGTGATGGAAGGTTCAGAGGGATTAATTTACAGGGAAAGACTAGAGGAACTACCTGTGTGCAGTCTGGCTTAACCATGACCAAGGTGGGGACTTTGGGGACATGTCCAGACATTGAAAGAGAGTGGAGACCCTGGGGAGGGGGGAGGGGAGGCCGGTTTGGTCCTGAAGAAAGAAAAGAGGGGGAAGGAGACCAGGAATGACAGCAAAGATGAAACTGGGACCTCTCCCTTCCTCCCTGAAACACTGGCTGACGTAGGTGCTCATCCGTGTGAAGCCCGAGGCTGGAAAGCTGGATGGACATGATGCCATGGAATGGGCTAGGCCTGATGACATCTGCTTCTCAGGTGGGGAAACTGAGGCACAGACAGGGAGGGTTACTTGCCTGATGAGGATCAGAATGGGAACCTACGTTGGCCTGACCATTACGCCGAGTCATCCTGCGATCGCTTGGACTATTATTCACCAAATCCCCCCTTTCTTGGTGGGCAGAGCATGCTGCCCCACCCACGGATTTAGGGCCTGTCACGTGACTTGCTCTAGCCAATGGGCTTGGGCCGCGGGACTCACCCTCTTGCTCTCTGCCTTCTCCACGAGAAGAGCCTTCCTCAGGAGTTGCTTCTCCCTCGGCCGGGACCCCAGAATGAACACACATGCGGCCGGGTTGAGCTCCACCTGCAACCTGTCACTACGCCTCCTGGAACTGCCCACCAGAGCCCAGCCCAGCCTGGATCCCTGACCCCCACCCAACCACAGATCCATGCTCAGGAGCACAAATGATAATGCTTTAAGCCACTGAGGTTGGCGCTGTCCGGGCTCATCTCTGACCTCATGCCCATTGGCACCAGCTGCGTGTGATTCTCATTGCGTCTAGAATGTTCTTTTGATTGGCACATACCTGGTTCATGTGAATTCGCTTTTGTCAGCTCTATTGAGGTATTCACAGATACGGCCTGTCCTCATGGCACCTGCACCTTCATGGGGAAGGCAGAGCCCCCAAATCTCAGAGATGGATGGTGCCTCCGTGAATGGAATGAAGCCATGGAAGGAAGCACCTTTTTTATGTATTTATTTTTTAAATATGTTTCTATTGATTTTAGAGAGAGAGGAAGGGAGAGGGAGAGAGAGAGAGAAACATCGATGTGAGAGAGAAGCATCAATTGCTTGCCTCCTGTACTTGCCTGACCAGTGACTGACCACAACCTGGGCATGTGCCCTGACCGGGAATCGAACCAGAGACCTTTCAGTGCACAGGACAATGCTCGACCAACCGAGCCACACCAGCCAGGGCTGTGGCACCTTTATTCTACTCTCAGTGGGGAAATTGAGTCTCAGAGAGGGTGTGTGTAGTAGAGCTAAGGGGCTTAACTCCTCGCTTAGTGCTCTGTCCCCTGCCCACGGCGCCCTCAGACCTCTGGGGAGGAAGCCTCTTCAGCCAGCCAGCGGGTCTGACCTCGAGCACAAGGCGAGATGATGCCTTGGCCAGGGAACCACCTGCCGCCTCTCGGGCTCTCCCGGGGCTGCTGCTAGGACAGTACACAGGGGCCAGGTCTCGCTATTGGAAAGCAGCATTACGGAGGGGAGGGCAGCAGGCTGGGGAGGGCGTGCGGCTCCGTGTGATCTTGGGCCTGCGGTCAGCATCAGGTGAAAGGGGTGAGGTCGCACCTGCTGGGTTAGGACAGTGGCAGCAGCTATGTCCCTGGGACTCATGTGACTCACTAGTACTATGGAGAAATTACGCAGGGGGAGGGGACAGAGAGAAAAGGAGAAGGAGGGGCTGCTTAATAGAAAGGTCAGGAAGCACCCCACCGAGCTGTGACATTAGTGGAGGGACCCCCAGGAGGTGAGGGCGGGAGCCAGGCCTGTGGCCACCGGGATAGAGGGTTCCAGGCAGAGAGAGAAAGGCCCGGCCCCGAGTCTGCAGTGCGCTGCGGCTCTTGAATGCCAAGGAAGCCAGGGCAGCCATACAGTGAGTGCCTCATAATAATAATAATTATAACTTTTATTATTAGTAGTAATTTATTTTATGCATTAACCTAAAATGTAATCTGGGCCTGAAAGGTGGGATCTGAGTTTCCAACTCCTCACCACCTTTAGGTGGTCCTGCCTTCTCAGGGACCCTCCCCCCCAGGAGGTCTCCTCACACCCCACCATTCCTGCCTCCCCAGGTTCAGCATCGGCCCCACCCTGGCCAGGGGCACCTACTCATCCACCCAGACACAGTGCCCAAGGCCGGTGACAATGTTCTCATTGTGGCTCCTTTTACAAGTGGGGGGCGGGGGCAGCGGGAAATCTTATATAATAAAAGAGTAATATGCAAATTGATTGAACGGCAGAATGACCAGTTGGCAGGGGGCAGGGCCAGCAAGCAGGTGGCACCAGGCCAGCCAAGGCACAGGCACGTGCCAGTGGGCAGAGAGAGGGGACAGCAATGGGGGGGCAGGGCTGGCTACTCGCCAGCCTGTCCCCTGATCAGCCCGCCAGTCGCCTCCCGCAGAGGGTGGCCAGACTGCGGCTCAATCAGACATCCCTTGAGGGCTCCCGGACTGTGAGAGGGTGCAGGCTGGGCTGAGGGACCCTCTCAGCCCCCACCACAGTGCATGAATTTTTGTGCACTGGGCCTCTAGTAGTGTAATAATAATGAATATATAACCATGAATCCAGCCTGGATCATGTTTGCTTTTAGACCAGTGTGGTCATTAAATATACATTGTAATGATTTTATAGGGAGGACGGGGCCCACGGAGAACAGTGCTGGGCTCCTGAGAGTCCATGGGCTCCTCTCTGTGAGGTGGGGGGTGGCTTTGACTGCCCTCAGGCTGCCCCTGCCCTCTGGGACCTGGGAAGGCTTCCTGTTGAGCCGCCCTGAGCCTCTGCCCCCTGCCGCCCCCCTGACTGATGGAGCCCCGCCCAGCTAGGCCAGGAACTGGGACCAGCGGCCTGCTGCGTCCTCTCCCCACTCCCACGTCTCATTCCTGCGAACCGCCCACACTGGCAGCGCCCGGAGAGCTGCGGCCTCCATTTCTCAGTGAGCCCCCCTTCCACCCCTTAAATCTGGGGAAGCAGCGATTTAATATTAATATTTATTCATGTACTCAATTCCTTCCCTGTTAAATAATTTCTCAGCTGTCGGAGGCTTCTGGAGGCTAATTTAAAACAGGTGTCACGGTTATCTAACTTACGCCCTCAAATTCTCAAAGAGAAGGGGTGGGGGGACCCGGGGTAACATCGACAGACCTCCTCCACGGGCAAACCCCAGGGCGGGAGGCAGGAGGTGCCCTCATGGCTGGCTAGAGAAGTGGACACCAGGCTTAACTCTAAAAGGGAGGGGGGTTGGGCAGGAAGGGGGATTGGGGAGAAAGAGAGAGAAAAGGACTTTTGAGGTCTTGCTGAACAAACCACACACACAGAATAATAATAATAATAATAATAATAATAATAGAAGAATAGCTAATACTTGCACAGAATTTAACATGTGCCTGGCGCTCTTTCATGCATTTTACAGATATTCACTCACTTAATGCTTACACAGCCCCAGCGAGTTCCGTGCTATCATCCCCATTTCACAGGTGAGGAAACTGAGGCAGCATGAGGTTAGATGACTTCTCCGTATCACATGATAGGTAGGGGGATCGGGGATGTGAACCCAGGAAGCCCCACATGGGCTGGAACCTGAGTCTCCCTCTTGGTGGCCGAGGCCCCTCTGAGGTTCCACGCCCTCACATGTAGACGGAGGAAATCCAGGTTAATCCATCGCAAAGGGGCAGTAAGAGGGTAAGCCCTGGGCAGGCCTGGCTGTGTGCACCCTTGGCCTGGCTACAGCAGGGCAGCCAGAAATGGGTGGAGGTTTGCCACGTACCTGGTATTCAGGAGGCATCCCCACCTCCGCTCTCTTTCCGGGTTTCTTCTCTCTCCCCCGCTGTCTGCTCCCTCTTCCTTTCTCCTCCTTCCCAACAACCTCCCACTTCAAGGTTATGTTTGTTACAGCTGATTGAAATCTACTGAGGGCCCCAGCCCTGGCCGGTGAGAGCTTGCAAAACAAAGGAGACTCGTGTCCCTCCATGGCTGCCTTCACACCCCACCAACCAGCAATGCCAGGCTTGCTGACTCTCCCGGAGTCCCCCCCTACCCTCTGCCACTTCAGATAACTCACCCCCGCCCCCCGCGAGGTTCACATGCAGATGTTCCTGGTCTCCTTCACCCACCAAGAAGCTTGACTGGCTACGGGACACGCATTGAAGACACAGGCTTATTGAATGTTGCTTTTAAAGGTCACGTGCCACCTTCCTCTGCTCCCCCACCCCCCGTCCCATCTCTAAGACACGGGCCTCCTCCCTGCGCAGGGTCGTGGCTGTAAAGGGAGGGAACTCCCAGCTTGCGTGACGGCAAGAGAGGAGTTGGGACCTTCGATCTTTGCTCGGGCACTGTGCGAACCCATGCAGACGGACGAAGTGCAGGCCACGCCAATAAGTGTGTGAAGAGAGATGAGGTCGGGGCAAGGCAGGAATCAGCTGGGGAAAAACTCATCCGGGAAAGCTTGTGAGTGGGCAGTGGCCTGTGTTTATGTTTTTTTTTGCTCACGTGAGGTGAGTGCAGACAGATTCATGCGTATGCACCCATGTGTGTGCCCAGGCGCGCGCGCACACACACACACACACACACACACACACACGGCTCTTACCAGTCATCTCTGGGTATGGGCTCTGAGCTCTGTTGGGCTTTCCCGGGCAGAGGCAAAGCCCTGAGCCCTGCCCTCCTGCCCTGGGCCCTGTGCCCATCAGAAAAGGCCCACTGACTTGATTACTGCTGGCTCTTGACCCTCTAGGCCACCAGAGCCCCTGCAATCCTTAGTTCGTGGAAGGGTGTCTACCCCCCAAGTTCACTTATGAGCTAGCTTCTTGGACCAAGCAATACATCTTCCGAGAGAAGCAGTGTCAGTAGATGCAATAAATAAAGGCCTGGTGAAAAGCACAGACATCGAGAATGACAAACCTCAGCAAGTAATTGAACCGCTCTGCTTCCTCCTCGGTAAAAGGGGATAAAAATACCCGCCAACCTCAAATGGGTTGAAAAATTAAAGGACATAATGCACGTCAAGTGGCCAGCAGCACCCCATAAGCGCTCGGTGCACCGTGGGTGTGGCTGTCGGTACCATCGCTGATGTAGCAGCTGCATTGCTATCGTTATTGATGGTAGTCAGAGCCCCAGGGTAGCTGCTCCCCAGAGCCCCTCAATGTGGGGGGCCGCTGACAAAGTTTTATTTGTATTTGTGGCTGCTAATGATTGGAAACACTGTTTCCTTGGGAAATGCTCCATGTCCTCAATTCTCTGTGGGGACCCAGGACCTCATCCCACTTCACCCAGGAAGAGGCCGCCGTTCCAGCAATTTGTATTTGTGGCTGCTAATGATTGGAAACACTGTTTCCTTGGGAAATGCTCCATGTCCTCAATTCTCTGTGGGGACCCAGGACCTCATCCCACCTCGCCCAGGAAGAGGCGGCAAGCGTTCCAGCACCTGGGGGGGGGGGAGGGGGGGAAGGAGATGGGGAGGGTGAACACTCCTCAACTCGGGGACCTGTAAACTCTCCGCACCCACGGTTAGAGGGTTTCTCCTCAGGAAATGCATTCCTGAGGGGCACCCACCATGTGCCAGGAGGTTCCCTAAGCTCACTGTGTCCTTCGGGCCTGACAATGGGTCTGGGAGGTGGGCGTCACTGCCCCATTTTTCATGGTACCAGTGGCCACACCCATGGTGTACCGAGCGCTTATGGGGTGCTGGCCACTTGGCATGCATTATGTCCTTTAACTTTTCAACCCATTTGAGGCTGGCGGATATTTTGTCCCCGTTTTACAGAGGAGGAAGCGGGTGTCTGGGTGTTCACCCGCCCCTCAGGTATTTGTAGCTGAGGATGCCCCCTCTCCCCCCCGGGCCTCCTCCTGCAGTCATCCGATCAAGCAAAGAGTTGTGCACTTTCTAGAGTAGTTCGCCCACAGGTGGCCGCCTCCCAGCCCACCCTGTCCCCACCCTCTAGACCCAGCCCACGGCCTGAGGAGCAGGAGGTCTGGTTCCTCGCCAGGCTCTGAGCTGTGTGTCCATAGTTGAAGCCTCTGGCATCTCTGAACGTCCTTCTGCAGGTTCCTGAGTCCAAGCCAGTCCAGTCCTTCCTCCTCCCCAGGGTGGGGTGAGGGGGGCACACAGCCAGGGGGGTGAGCCCCCACCCAGGGGGTGCTCAGGGATCGGTGGGGAGCCAGCACCCGACAAAGGCACGGTCTGTCAGTCATGATCTAGCATCAGGAGCCGGGAGTGGGGAGCAGGCACTGGCCTCCACCAGGGGCCCCTGAGCCTCTCTGCTGAGAGGGCTGGGAGAATTAATATTAGCACAATCACTTTAATCAGGGGGTGATTAACAGGCGCATGCATAATTCACCCGCACTCCCCGCTGCCTTGCTCTTCGCGCGCAGAGGTGGACAGAACATGGCACTGGCTCATTAGCTCTCCCGCCCCTCATCTGCCCTCCTTTGTGCTGGGGAGGCGACCTCCCAGTGAGGGGGTCTCTAGGGAAGGAGGATGGGGAGCACCCTCTGCTCTGGGGACCCCATGTAAAGGACAGTGCAGGGGAGCCCTCTCCCAGAACACTCCAGCCAAGAGAAGACTTGGAGGAGTGGTTCCAGGCTGACACCCCTCCCTGGCCATTAACCTTGGACTTCTACACCCCACCCCAGTCTCCCAATGTCCTAGGGCTGCCTTTTCCCTCCAGGACCAACTTGCCCTAAACCCTCAATGGCTCTTTCTCTTTTCCCTCCCTCCCATCCACCAGGGCTAACTACACACGTACTCCCCGCTGGTGAAATTGGGGGCCTATAATTTGTTCTAAAACCACCTCTTCAACCTGAGAGTCTACCAAATGTCAGAGCTAAAGGGCCTGTTTCTATCATGCAATCCAATCCTCACAGACATAATGAGGAAACGGAGCCCAGAAAGGGCAAGTGACTTGCCTGAGGCTGCACAGCACACATGGGGCAGAGTTGGGACAGAAGTCTGATTTTTGGACTCTCAAGACAGAGTGCTTTACTCAAACTCTAGATGAGGGGCACCTAGGTATGAGAGAGAGAGAGAGAGAGAGAGAGAGAGGGAGAGAGAGAGAGAGAGAGAGAGAGAGAGCGCAGGGAGGCTGAAACCCAGTGTGGTCATTTACTGTGTGACTTCCAACAAGTTACTCATCCTCTCTGAGCCTTGGTCCTCTCACCTGCAACATGAGAGGAATGGGCCGGGTCCCACCTCAGGGGACTGTGTGATAATAATGCAAAAAGCACCTCGCCCTGAGCCTCAGGAGGGATCCCCCAGAAGCAGGCCCAAGACAAGGATTCAAGTGCAAGTGGTTTATTTGGGGGGCAGTTCCAGGAAACACTGCTAGGGCTCTGGGGAAGCTGGACGAAGCATGCTATCAGGCAGCTTAGGCCTGTGGGTGACTGGGGCTCAGCCCCCCGGCCACACCAGGAGTCAGGGTCCAGCGTAAGCCTCTGAGTCCTCCCGCCGAGGGGAGAAGGCCACGGAGTGTTAGTGGGCAGATGGGCTGTGCCAGGCCCAGCGAGGCCCAAGGCACATGCTGGTGCCGGCAGGTGGAGATGGGAAGTGTGCTCTGCAGTGGGAGAGCGAGGGGATCTGAGGGGTCCCGACAGCATCAGCTCCACCATTCAACAGCTATTTGTATAACCAGGGACGTGGGGACAGGCTTGTAGGTCTCCTTATCGGTACGCCCTGTGCCTTCAGACCCATACATTTCCCTCACTTCAAAGCCTCCATTCCATCAGCTGCAGGAAGGGTGGTAATGAAGCATGAAGGTTTGGGACGAGATAAAAGACGAGCTGCCCATCTGTGAAGATGCTTAACACTGGCTAAGGGATTTGAGGAACACGTGGGGTTCCTTCCCCAAAGGCGCTTAGATTCAGGGCCTCGGCTGCACAGACCCCATCATCCCAGACACCTCTGCCTTCAGCGTGCGCCCCCTGCAGGACCACAGCCATGATGGGGCTCAAGGAGTCACAGACAAATGGGGCGGAGCTTCTGGGAGCATATTCATATGATAGAGTACTACTCAGCAATAAAGAGGAAAAAGCAGGGAGACTCCCAACCACAGGGCACCTAATAGGAAAAGCATTATGCTCGGTGAGAGAAGCCAGACCCAGAAGACACAGACTGCGCTTCCAGGTATATGAAACTAGAGGCCCGGTGCACAAATTCGTGCACGGTGGGGTCTGACCGGCCCACCCCAATGGGCAGGGGGAGCGACTGAGGGGGGGGGGAACTGGCTGAGAGGGGGCCATGGGTGGTTGGTGGGCTGGCCCCGCCCCCTGGGCAAACTCGCAATTAGCCTTTTATTATATAGGACTAGAGGCCTGGTGCATGAATTCGTGCACAGGTGGGGTCCAGTCGTCCCACCTCAGTTAGGGCCAAACTGTCCACGGGGAGGGGCCATGGGCAGTTGGCTGGTGGGCCTCACCCCCTGGTTGAACTCCTGGTTGAACTCCCAGTCAAACTCCCAGTCCAGGGGACAATTTGCATATTAGCCTTTTATTATATAGGATTATTCTAGAAAAGGTCAAAGCACAGTGGCTGGGGAGTAGATCAGTGGTTGCCTGGGCCCAGGGATGGAAATGAGAGGGCAGGAAGAGACTTTGGGGGGTGATGGATTTGTGCCACACCTTGGTGGTGGTGGTTTTCACACAACTGCATACATCTGTCCAGTTCCTCTCATTAAAATTGGTTAAAATCGGTGACTTTTTGGTAGGAAAATTATATATACCTCAACTGAAGCTGATCTAAAAAATAAGAAATACCAGTTTATCTCAGAGTGGGATGATGTGTGGATCAAAACACACACACACACACACACACACATACACACCAGAGGTGTTTGACCAGTAGAGCTCTTTGGAATTGGGGCAAATTTACATTCATATGCCAGCTCTGTCCCCTTCTGAGTTATATAACTTTAGGCAAGTCTTTTCACCCCTATAAGCCTAAATATTCTTGTGTGCTATGGACTGAATGTGTTCCCCCCCCCATATTCTATGTCAAAGCCCTAATATCCAAAGTGACTATATCTGGAGATGGGGCTTTTAGCAGGTAATTAAGGAATTATTGTGAAATGAGGTCATAAGGGTAGAATCCTAATCTCATAGGACTGGTTGCCTTATAAGAAGGATCTCGATCTCCCCCCCCCCCCCCCCACCAAGCAAAGGGCATGTGAGCACACAGCAAGGTGGCCGTCTACAAGTCATGAAGAGAGCCCTCACCAGAAACTGACCAAGATCTTCCAGTGTCCAGACTACGAGAAAATAAATGTCTGTGTTAAAGCCACCCGGTCTGTGGTATCGTGTTAGGGGAGTCCCAGAGGACTAAGACAGCTGGGGGTACTCGTTCTGTTGTACTACTGTATGTGATGTTATACATATTGTATAGATTGTGAGGATAACTGAGATGACATACACATCGGTGCCTTGCTCCAGAACACCCAGGTGCTTAGTAAACTTTAATTATTTAAGACACCGTTTGGGGTCGATACTTTCCAGCCCAGGTAACAGGAAACCTCATCTCAACTTGGCTGAACACAGTGTTGAAAATGTATGATCTCACGTAAGAAATCCTGAGCTCGGGGAATTCTAGGGCTGATTAATCCCACAGCCCAGGCCCTCCAGGAGGCCCCCAGTCTCATTTCTCTTCCTGCCCCTGCCACCCTCATCCTGTCAGTGCTCCTGATGGCTGCAGGTGGCTGCAGCAATTCCAGCCATCATCTGCAGGCACTGCTCTGCCCTGGGAAGAAGAGGGACCGTTTCTCCCTGTGCCTCTTTTCCCAGAAGCCCCCTTGCGGACTTCTTCTCATTGGCCAGAACTGTGTTAGGTTCGGGTAACTCCACCAATCACTAAGCCAAGATTGGCTTAGCCTCCGACCAATAATGACTCAGTCCGTGGAGCTGGAGGAGGTGCCACCTCCCTTGTCCACATGGAGGAAGGTGAGTCCCAGAACAAAATTAAACTCCTGTTGGGAAGGAAAAATGAGCAAACATGGTTGGGAGGTAGATGACCAAGAGCATCTGTGACAAGAAACAATAACGGCTTGAGTTTATTGAGTGTTAGTGGTGCCTGTTGGGAGTCATCTCATTTCTAGTGGGTTTTATGAATCCCCATTTTACAGCAGAGGAAACAGGCTCAGGGAGGAAACGCCACTTGAACACATCACATGGCTGGTGAGTGGCAGAGCCAGAACGAGGACGCTCCATCTCTGAGGACGGGGCTCCTGGCCGCTCTGCTCTGCGCCACCTCCGCACTCAGCTGCCCCGACTTATCTGGTAGCGTTGCTACTCTTGCCGGGAACTCGGCCCATCAGGTGCTTCCGGAGCAGAGCAGTGGGGAGAGCCACCCCCTCCAGGTTTCCATGGGAAGCCTGGGCTCCTGCGTTCCGTCCCTTAGCCCCGGAATCAAGGGAGCCCGGCGAGTCCTACCAAATCATTTGCTCCCTTTCTGGGCTGTTCTTTGTACAACGGACAGATTCTCACCACGCCTGGGAAGGTTCTGGAAAAGAAGGAGTCTTGAGGGCCTATGACCCCCGATTCCTCCGCATGCCCCACGTGACAGAATTCCCTCTGAGCCTCCAAGGTCCACTCTATGCGCCCACCTCCCCTCCCCAGGGGCTTCCCCAAGCAGCCTCTCCATGACACCATCACCACTGCTCCTGGCTGGGTGCCCACGGCGAGCCGGGGTGTGACAGAGGCGGGGATGGAACACAGAGCTACGTGACCCCAAGGCCTGTGCCTTACCCACTAGGGGTGCGGCCTCCCCGGCAGGTCCACTCTGTTGATGCCACCTGGTCCCATCTCCCGCAGAGCAATGTCCCCCCCAGCCGCCCTCACAGAGACCCTGCTCCCCTCCTGGCTCACAGCGCCTCGTTTTCAGGCTTGTCTGTCACTACCACCCCTCAGGCTGCTTGTCTCCCAAGCACCCACACTGGGGGCCCCAAGCGCTTTAGCACCGGGACCCCACTGACGACCCCTCCCCCCTTTGCAGGACTGAGATTTGAGAGCTCTCTCTCCCAACCAAGTAAGCCACACGCATTCCCGGCAATAAGCTCATCTCCCATCTTTGCTAATCAGGCGGAACTAACTGCCAGTGAGGAAGAGAAAGAGGAAGAGGAAGGGGTCCGCACACCAGCTGGGGTGGGGGCCCAGGTCCAGCAGCGACACTGGCTAACAGGGCCGCCCGGGCCACGGTCCTCAGGTAGGTAGATGGAGCGAAGGAGGCAGATGATGCCCCCGAGGCCTTGAACCCTGAGGCGTCTTTGTGAATCGGAAAGAGCTGACGACCCCAGCACACTGGCTGGCATCTCAGCCAGCGTGAGAAGGAGGGAAGGAGGCTTGGAAAACAGGAAGAAGGAAGAAATGTCATCTGGGCTTTGTCTTCAGTTGTTCCCAGGGCAAAAACCGAATTCCCCAGGCACAGGGATTCTGTAGTTCCCTGCTCTCCCCCCTTCTCCTGCACTAACATGGACCAGGCTCCCAAAGTTGCATAAGAGGCGCCTGCAGACAGGCCTTAATGCGGGGCTGCCACGGAGACCTGACCTGGGTCCTGAGTCCTCTGCTGAGGGACAGAACCACTGAGTGAACAGCAACTCCCCCAGAGCCATCCTCGCTCATTAAATATGCACACTGTCCGTTGGCTTGTGCGCAAGTGCACGAGCCCCGCAGCCTTGTCTGGCCTTGTCTGCAAACCCACAGAAAAGCTCCCGGCCCCCTCTCCTGTTGCCGTGTTTATACCCCCCGTGGGGCTCCCGGGTCCGCCCACAGCTGCCCACCTGCACCAGGACCTGCCCCCACCCCAGCCCAGAGCTTTGTGTTTCTTACGGGCGACGCTTATGCAAGGCACAGAGACAGGTTCAAAGCCCAGCTTTGTCGCTTACCCGCTGGGTGACCCTGGGCTTATTGCTGCATTCGCTCAGCGGCAATGGGGCAGAACAGTCAGTGCTTCAGAAGGGCCAGGGTCTGACGTGACAGTGCGTGCAGGTGCCCGGCACGTCATAGGTTAATTCCGATGACGTCCCTGTTCCTCCCCCTGTCTCTCACGCAACACGAGGGGTGATTGAGGAAAAGGCTGAGTGAAAGAAAGGAGGCGGCAGGCACATTAAGTAACAGGCCTCCTGGTGCATCCAGCTGTGGTGCGATCACCGGGATGTGGTGGCCCCGCTCTGGGCCAGTCCCTCTGTCCTGGGGGCCCCTCGCCAAGTGGCGGAGACAGGGTGCAGGGAGGGTCTGTGCCGCCGAGAAGCCCGGGCACCGAGCGGAGCTGAGTGATGCTTTGATATCACAGCGGTTCTTATTTATGCACCGGTGTGTGTGTTCCGCGTGCTGCTAAGTCCTTAAGCTGCCCAGGACCAGCCATAAAAGCCTCCATACATCACCCTGAAGTCCCTTCCCGGGTAGTTTAAAAGAATGAGAGGTGACTTAATGGCAATGTTAAGGATTATTATATAGAAGTTAATGGCCAGGTGCTCTTCCACGGCACGTGGGGGGACGAAGAGGGGGCTCTGGCCGCAGCAGAGACCCTCCTTGGAGTTCAGAAAGTTTACTGCGTCTCCACCCTGCCCCTTGCCCAAGGGCAGCAGGGGACTCACTTACCCTCAAGGCGTCCTCGGCCCATCAGAGACTTTTGGACCATGATGCTAAGCTGGCTGGCCCCTGCCATGCATGCGATCTTTAAAAGGAGAGCCCGCGTTCCTACAATAGAGACGATGAGGTTTTTGGCCGACCTAGAGCAAGGAGAAGCATGCGGGACCTCTGGGAGGAGACCCGGCCTGGAATCCACGGCCAGACAAGAAGATCCGGAATGACACCCGGAGCCCCGGGGAAAATGAGCGTCCTTGGCCCCTCTGGCTGAGGAGAAGGGGAGCGCATTCCCTGGAGGGGGTCCCCGCCTCTCCTCTGTGTCAGCAGGAGTGGGGAGCAAAGGTGAGGCTCAGTATATGCTCCTCCGTCAGGGCACGAGGGTGAAGGTACACAGTGAGGTCCCAGCAACAGTTTAAAAAAAGGTGCCTTTATTCCTAGGAAAGGAGCCAGAAATGGAGCGGTGGGGAAGATGGGGATTGGGCAGAACATGTGGTTGGTGGGGGTCCCTGAACCCCAACACGGGGGCTGCTTTCACTAGCATCACCGAGCCTGAGACCTTTGCCACCCAGCACAGGGGCGCGAAGGGCCTGGGCGCCAAGCCCAGCTGCCCTCCCGTGGTGACGTTGGGCAAACTCTGTCACCTTTTTGACTGTTCCCTCCCTGGCACGATGGGGCCAGTCCTCCCCACGCTACAGGCCTGAGGCAGGACTTGGATAAAATGGAGCGGTGGGGAAGATGGGGATTGGGCAGAACACGTGGTTGGTGGGGGTCCCTGAACCCCGACGTGGGGGCTGCTTTCAGTAGTGTCACGGAGCCTGAGACCTTTGCCACCAGCACAGGGGCACGAAGGGCCTGGGCGCCAAGCCCAGCTGCCCTCCCGCAATGACGTTGGGCAAACTCTTTCACCTTTTTGACTGTTCACTCCCCGGCACGATGGGGCCAGTCCTCCCCACGCTGCAGGCCTGAGCAGGACTTGGATGCGATAAAGCGCCAGGCACTGACGTCCTTTCCTCGCCATCGTTTGTGGGGCCACTTCCTTCCAATGTGCTCCCTGGGACCAGTGCCCACCATCTGGGATGTCCTTCATCATTCTCCACTCCTGCTCGGGCCATGCCTTCCCGGGCCCTGCCCCCAGAGTGCCTTGTGCTCCCCCAAGCTCAGCCTCAGCCTGGACGCCCGTGGTCAACTCAGCGGGTGCTGATGTGGAACCCTACCGCATTTGCTCGACCATGTGGCTGCTGTTCGCTCGGGGAGCGCTCCAGTGTCACGGCCACGTCCCACCAAACACCTGTATGTCTGCCTGTCTCTTGCGAAGGGGGTTCTGTTTGCCCCATGGGTCTGCCACAGCGCCTCCCAGTTCCAACCACTTCCGTTCTTGCCAGGTACCTCGCAGGGTGGCCTCTGCTCTCCGGCTCCCTGCCCTGGAGCATTCCGGCCTCCTCCCAGCCATGCCCCCTCAGCCCCTCCTTTCCACTTGCAGGTCCTCCCCCACCGTCCAATCTCAGATACGGGCCAGCGCATCCTTGGACGCCTCCCTTCCCCCTTTCAGCTGGACAGCAGGGCCCATCTATCCCAGCTGCCCCTCCGGACCATGAGCCCCCCATGAGCAAAGATCCAAACACACACATCTCTGCATCCCTCCCCTCGAGCCCTGTATGACCTGGATGCCTGATAAACGCCGTTATTCAGAAACTCACCACAGCCACAGAATACCGGGTCCCTGTCACCGGCCAGACAAGGGGCTCCAGGCTTTCTAGACATCAGCTCATTTCGTCCTCACAGCAGCCCTGCCAGCTCGCCGTGATTAGCCTCACTTATGGGAGGGGGACTCTGATGGAGTGACTCGCCCAGGGTCACCCTGCTGCCCAGGGAAGTGCCAGGACTCGGTCATGTGGCCACTCAGAGGGACTCCCAAGTCGGCTACACCCTTCCCTCTGGACCACTCTGTCTATGAAGACAAGTTAGGGAACAGGGCAAAGAGGAACGCTCCATTTTCCAGATCAGACCATATTTCAGATATTTAAGGAAGCTTTATGACATAGTGAGAAAAACATACACGTAGGGTTAAAAAAAGGTGACAGAAAAAAAAATATGTGGGACTCTGTGATGGGCTGAGTTTTGTCCCCCCCGCAAATGCATATATTGAAGTCCTAACCCCCAGTACTTCATAATGTGACTGTATGTGGAGACAGGGTCTTTAAATCGGTGACTACGTTAGAATATGGCCCGTAGAGTGGGCCCTAATCCCATCTGACTGGTGTGCTTTTAAGAAGAGGAAATTTGGCCACACAAGAGACACCAGGAATGTGCTCACACATACAAAAGACCATGTAAGGTCACAGGGAGAAGGCAGGCGGCCCCCTGCCAGCCAAGCAGCGAGGCCTCAAGAGAAGCCACAGCTGCCAACACCTTGATCTTGGACTCCAGCCTCCAGGCCTGTGAGAACATAAGTGTCTATTGCTAAGACACCTGGTCTGTAGTATTTTGTTATGGCAGCCTGAGCAAACTAATACAGTCACCTATTACCAGTAATATCCCTAATATAGAAACTGTCCTAGAAACCAATAAGACCAAAAACTAATATAAAAAATGGGCAAAGAATATGATAGATATTCATCCGAAAAGAAAATACAAATGGCTCATAAATGTAGGAAAAGATGCTCAATCTCCTCCGTGATAAATTTAAACTGCACATCTCTTACTTATCGGGGGAGCCGAACTCCCAAAGGTTTGCCGACACCATGTGTGGCAAGACTGAGGGGGGGAGCGGGGGGCAAGGGAGGGGCTCCCCAGTGGTGATAGTGGGAGTGTAAAGTGTGCAGCCCTAAAGATGGCAATTTGGCAATATCCAATACAAGAAAGCAGGAAAGAAACAAAAAGGAGAGAGGGAGTGAGGGAGGGGGAAATGAAACGGAAAATGTGTGCTCTGGGTTCAGCTGAATCAGGGTTCAAATCCCAGCTCTGCCATTTCTTCGTTGTACACCCTTGGGCAGGTATGTCCTCTGTCTGTGCCTCAGTTTCCCCCTCTAGGACCTTGAGTTCTGTCACAGTTCCTGAGGACGGCTCCCTCCCATCAGCCTGCTGTGCAGGGCCAACACCGGTAAGTGTCATTAGCTTGCCAGAGCCTCTATAATAAGGCGAATGGAATGAACATGTATTGAGTGCTCACTCAACGCCAGGACCTGTGCTACATCCCTAAGATCTAATAGTAAACCCTGTAAATCGGGTATGATGATTCTCTTTTGCAGCTGAGAAAACTGAGGCTCAGAGAGGTAAAGTGACATGCCCATGGTCACACAGCACTCCAAGGGGAAGCTGGGGTTCCAACCCAGGCGTGCTTCATCTGCTTGACTCCAAAGCCTTTGTGCCATTGGCCCCGTCACTTCGCCTCTGGCAGCAAACCCTTAATAAATATGTGGCCACTGAACATAGGCTAGAGCCTCATTCCACCACCCCATTCGATGGTGGCAGTGTGAATTGGGAGCACATCTGTCTGGCATCTGCTTCCCTTTCGAACAAATGTTCTTGTTTTGTTTTGTTAATGCTTGTTTCCTAGCTTTGCTGTCCTCGAACACTCCGGCAGGGCTCTGGGCCAGGGGATTCCTGAGGGCTCCGACGCCTGCTCTCCTGTCCCGGACGGGCACTTGGAACAGCACTTGCAGTGGGAGCAGCTGGTAGGTCCTAGGAAAGTGGGCTGGGAGGAAGGAAAGAGGCTTTTGGAGGCTTGGGTGCACTTTCGGGACTCTAGTAGGTTCCACAGGCCCAGAGGACACAGCATGACATTGGACTCGGACGGGCCTGGGCTGATCCCAGCTCTGACTTCACTCGCTGCCTCAGTTTCTTCCCACAAGCTGCCTCAGTTTCCCCATCTGGGGCACGGGTGGTTTCAAATTGCCCGCTGCATACAGCCGGTGGTCAGTAAATGCTGGGTGTCCTTCCCCTTCATCCCAGAGGGGTTGGGAGGCCCTGAGGGCCTCTGGGTGAAGGACAGCAGTGCTGACGGGGGGAGAGGGGGAGGACAGCGCCCTTTTCTTATCTCAACCCCCGAGTTCCAGGAGTTTGCTGAAGACAGTGCAGGCCCAGGAGGCCAGACCCTGACGCTGACAGAGCCAGAGGCCCAGGGCTTCGCAGCGGGTCCTGTGCCCAGGATTGCCTCTGGGGGGAGGCGTGCTGAATGTGCTATGAAGAAGGGGGTGCACAGAGAGGCATCAAACCCGGGGCAGAGACCCTCAACCCTGGGGCCCCAGGGGCAGGGCAATTCTGGGAGGCGGGGCTGCCCAGGCAGAGCCCTGAGGATGAGTGGGGGGATCCTCCTGAGCACCCCTAACCCTGGGTAGCACCCATCTCCCATCTCTCCTGAACACCCACTTTCCTCTCTTCCATGCTCTCTGCCTGGGCTCCCCTCCGACCTCCCTATTCTGGGAACCCCCTAACTGCACATTTCCCGCTGCCTCTCGCCCATACCCCAGAGCACCTGCAGAACTCGAGGCGACCTGCCCGCGGTCACACAGTAGGTGGCACAGTGGGGCTCTGTAAAAGGGAGAGAGAGAGGTGCGGGGGGTGGGCGGCAGTTTATAAATCTCCAGGGGAATTCCAAAGGCCGAGGCGGAGGGATGCTCAGCGTGACCCCTGAGCAGGGCGGGCTCCCTTAGTCTGAGCTGCCCTGGGGCGGGCGGTCAGCAGACACCTGGGCCTGGGTGGGTGGTCAGTCCTGGCTCAGACATCCTATCGGGGGTATTAACAAGCCATCCATCCAATTAGGAGCCAGTAATTAAAATTCATCTTCCTTCCTACTGCACAGAATTAAACCACAAACACTTCATTATATGCCTCTTACCTCGCTGATTTGCATAAATGGGAAAAAGCACTTAACAGCAGCAACACTAATTAATGCCCGGGGTGTACTGTGGCTCTGCGGCCATGGGCAGCTTCCAGCTCAGGCCGAAGGCGAGCCCCGTGCAGGACACGGCCAGGGCCAGGGTCCCACAGACAAGGGAGCCTAAGAGTGGGGTGGGGTGGAGGGCACTGAGGGAGGCACGGGGGAACTTCAGACTCACCCCTGTCCTCAGGGAGCTCCCAGCCTTAGGGAGATCCCAGTCTGATGGGGGAGACACAGGTCCTGCTGTTGGAGGGTCCCCGGGTGAGCGGAGACACAGCCTCCACCCTTGGGAAGCTCCCAGTCCACTGGGAGAGACAGGGTGCCTGCTCTGAGCTAACGCGTACCTGCTGGAGGGGACCCAGCCCTTCCCCGAGGGGAGCCCTGCGTCTGATGGGGAAACAGCCCCTGCCCAGATCCGTCCGTCAGAGCGGCAATGTGATGAAGTGGAAAAATCATGGTATCGGAGTCAGGCAAACCCAATATGTGACCCCCGGGAAAGTTACTTAACCCCTCCTAATTGCAATTTCCTCATCTGCAAAATAGGCACTTAGCATCCCATTAGGGCCGCAGCCGGAGGAAGAGGGGCCGACTCGCGGCGCTGCTGACGTGGAGTCTTAATGCCTGTGCCAGGCCAGGCCAGGAGGCAGGAAGCCAGCACAGACAGGCTGGGGAGACGGCCATGGAGGCCAGGGCCTGGGGAGTCGGGGCTGCTGGAAGGATGTGGAGACAGGACTTGGCTGGAATCACCATTCAGCGAGTCCCCGTGATGGGGTCCTGCTCCAGCCCAGGCTGGGGACACACAGTGGGGCAGCATTAAAGCTCCCAAGAATGTGCTTAACTCCCAGCCCAACCCTCCTTCCCCACCAAAGCCCTCCAGGGACAGAGAAGGGTGGGAGGCTGGGGGATCTGGGTTCTGGACTGGGAAGCACAGTGGGCAGCCAGGGCTGTTGAAACTTATTTTAAATCTGAGTGTCTTTTTGACTTCAGGTTTCCCCACCCCCACCCCACTCCTGGCCTCCCACCCACTGCCCTTCACGTTCATGTTCCCTCCTGGTCACGCTGTTCCCTGGGCTCTGCAGACTCAGAGACAAAAGCTGCAGCTGGCTGGTGGGGGCACTACAGTTGCTGGGGTCTTCCCCAAACTCTCTTTATGAAAGCAGGTTTCTAAAGGTTGCGTTACATTCCAGAGAGGGACCCAGGAGGCTACACACTGCCCTCAGGATCCTCCTTATAAGGGATAAGAGTGGAGGGTGGCCTTGGTCTTGCCTTTCCCAAGAAATAACACTTCGACTGGAAGCCAGGGGCACCTGGATGTGAATCCCAGTTCTGTAATTTGCTGTGCATCCTTCAGCAAGTTACTCACCTTCTCTGAACTATTTTTCCTCACCTGCAAAGAGGATGAGATGCAAATAGGAGCATGAGATGGGTGGTGTGTGCACAGCGCACCCACCCTGGTCTCCTTCCTCTCCCTCTGCAGCCTCTTAAAGGTCTCTGGTTCCTGAAGGCCCTGAAAACCCCCCCACCCTCTCCACCCCCCGCCCCAAGGTGGGCAGGGCCAGCCGGAGCCCAGCCCCTCCCAACAGGGTGGAAGCTGGCTGCTGGGTCTGAGAGGGGCCTGCAGGCTGCCCACTTACCCAGATTAGTTCCCAGCTGGGTAACTATTTACACAGGCTGCCGGCCGGTGGTACATCATAATTATATATTATATGTATTAATGCTTCACCTTTCACCAGCACTGCATCTGGGCCCGTCAAAACACATACCAACATTAATCAATTAGGGGCCTAGCTTCCCCGCCCGACCACAGTTATTAGCTTCCCTCTCCTCGTCCCGGAGGGGGCGGGGAGCAGGGCTCACCAAGGTCACCGGCCAGGCCTCAGGGAGGCTCTGCCGGGCGTCTGGGCCTTCAGCACTGACGGAGGAACCCGGGGACATGGCTTCCCTCCTCTGGCCTGTCCCTGCCCCGCTCAAGGCTGCACCAGGCTCATCAGCCCCCAAGCCCAGGCCAGGTGCCAAGATGGCCTCTATGTCCCTATAACTTGTTTGGGGAGTGGGGCACCCCAGCTCTTTGGAAACCCTGGACACCATATGCCCAGCACGCTGCCCTTCCCCTGGGGGCTCAGCAGAACTTCCCCTGGAGAGGGCAGGTGAGCTGGCCCCTTTCCCTTCTAGCTGCCGTTTGATGGACCTTTAACAAGTGCCAAGCTCATCGTATACAGAGGCGGGATTCTTATTCCCACAGCAACCCTACAAAGCAGGTATTATTATCTCCATTTTACAGATGAAAGAGCCGGGGCTCAGAGGGTCTAACCGCCCATCCAAGATCACAGGGCCCCAAAGTGGCAGCGTCCGGGATGAAACACAGAGTACTCCCCAGTCAGCTTCCCGTGCTGGTCCTTCCCTCAGGGGACAAAGGGAAGGGATAGCATCCAGGCCCATGCGACGTCCCACAGGCCCGGGGAGCAGAGGGGAGGGTAGCAGGGAGGCTACCACAAGGTGGAAGAGGCTGGGATCCTTGAACCACTGTTTGGAGGTGAGTCGCCCAGGGGAGCCTCTGAATTAATTCAGAGATAGACGCTTTTGACGCTGCCCAAGCAAGAAATCCACGCTTAGCGTGCTATCGCTAAGAGTTTGGAGTTGCTCATTACAGTAGCTAGTGTTAATGACCTGGCTATTCCAAGTCGTCAGTGAAGGTCTCTCTGGGGAGGGGACACTAGAACACAACCTAACTCAGGTGAGATAACATAACAACATACAAAGGGCATGGCCCGTGCAAAGGCCCTGGGGATCCAGAAGTCTGACTCCTGGTGGCCGAGCCGTATCCCTCACCACCTGGCCACATTACTCGGGTCACATAACCCGCCTGAAACTGTTTTCTCTACTGCAGACTGGGACAGGCATGGCTAAAGACACCCAGATGGGGCTGACATGGTAATAGACGTGAGAGAGCTTTAGGGACAGGGCTGCCTTGTCAGCTCAGAGCCCACTCTTGCCCTGTTAGCAGAGCTGACACGCTCCATGTTGAACAGTCCAGATGCACTGGACTGGTGACCCCACTTGCTGAGACCCTGGCGAGGTTGCCGCTGCCCTGCTGAACATGTGGGCGGCTCTGCCGGGGCGGCTAGCTTACAGGGGTGCCTGGCGGCACTACTTGGAACTCGGGGATCTCAGCCCCCCGGGAGGTTCAGAGAAAGTGATTTAGACCCTCTTGAATCCAGGGGGACGCGAAGGGCAAATGTGTGTGGACTGTCTGGTCCTGAACGAGGTGTTTACGTACCTATCCTCACCGGCCCACAAGCAATTCTCCCAGGAGGCTGGTGTTCCTGGTCCCCCGCCACCAAGCCTCAGACACCCGGAGTTAAAACAGAATCCCTCAGGGTCAGGCATAGTGACTGGCACACAGTAGGAACTTAATTTTAAGCCACCTTAAGTATCGGGTGCCAGGTGTTATATAGGCACTATCTCTACCCTTTCCAACCTCCCATAAGGTAGCTACTATCCCCATTTTCCAGATGAAGAAACTGAGGCTCAGAGAGGCCCAGGGTCAGAGTGGCAGCAGGGGGATTCCACCCCAGGTGGACCAGGTTCCAAAGCCTATAATCCTGCTACCAAAGAAATGAACACGACTCACCATAACAATAAGTGAAACCTGCATAGGCGTTCGCTTCAGTGACGCATTCATATTACCTCAAGATTCCTTGAAACTACCTTTGATAGGAGGTATTATAGCACCCATTTAAGCCTATAATCCTGCTACCAAAGAAATGAACACGACTCACCATAACAATAATTGGTGGATAGTGAAACCTGCGTAGGCGTTTGCTTCAGTGATGCATTCATATTACCTCAAGATTCCTCGAAACTACCTTTGATAGGAGGTATTATAGCACCCATTCTACAGATAAGGGACCGAGGGGGGCAAATGACCCACCCAAGGTCACACGGCTGGAGAATGTTGAAGCCCAGGTGGCGAGATGGATTTAAAAGCCAGGGTCCTACCCTGGAGGGACCCTAGAAAGACACCCAAGATTTCCATGACCTGCCCATGTTACAAAGACCTACTGGGGCAGAATGTGGGGCTGGCCTACAGCCCGGAGCCCATGGGCTGAGCGGTGCTGGGGAGTCAGGTCTGGCTGGCCGGGCAACCCGCCAGGGCGGTGGCAGAGTCAGGATATATCACCCTTATTATTAGCGACATTAGCTCTGTGATTCATAGTATTGACACTAATGATTAGCATAGCAATGAGTCGGAGCCTCTGAACCATGCCAGGATGCCCACTGTGCATATCATCCTCATCTTGCAAGGCTCTGCCAAGTCTGCCCCTCACCCCGAAGCCTTGGGGGTTGTCCCAGCCTCAGGACCACCCCTGACACCAAGCTCTTCCACTATAACACCCCCCCGCCCCCCGCCCACTCCAGCTCTCTGGTCCTGAGCCGTGTTGCTGGTCCTGTTTCAGCGCTGACAGGCACAAGGATGCAGGCACATGTGGGTGACACATACCTGGCCTGGCTGTTGGCTCAAGTTTAGAGAACACAGGCCCCTGAACGCTCTCTGTGCTCTTCGCCTGTCACGAGTCCCCGGACATCGCCAGACACACGCTAGTGAGCACGTCTTGCTGACGCTGGCAGAGCCCTAGACACTTAGTTCAAGGGCTGGGTTTACGCTCTGGCTTTTTTAATGGGTGTAAACCATTAAGTTGTTTGTGTGGGGGTGGGGGCGGGCAGGCCACTCTGTTCTTGAACAGAATCAACCTCATTCATTCAAGGATAAAACACGCATGCTTCACATCACACAGGCTTGTTGATTCCACTTCTTGTTCTTCTTCCCCCATGTCTCCCGAGCATTGAGGTAAGCTACACTACGAGACCTCGTGCTCACTGGAGTCCACACACCTTTACTCGGCAAACATATACTGCATACCCGCTCCATGCCTGACCTCGCCCCAGGCGCCGGGGCTGCACTGGGGAACAAGACAGACCTGGGCCTGTCCTGGTGCGGCTTACAGTCTGGTGTTGTGGTTGAGAACCTGGACTCGGGAGCTAAACTGCCTGGGTTCAAACCCCAGTTTACCCACTCCCCAGCTGTGTGGCCTTGGACAAGTTACCTAACCTCTCTGGGCTTCAGTGTCCTCATCTGTAAGATGGATATAATAAGAGTACCTTTCTCACAGAGTTGTGCATTTATTTTTTAAAAATATATTTTTATTGATTTCAGAGAGGAAGAGAGAGAGAGAGAGACAGAAACATCAATGATGAGAGAGAATCATTGATTGGCTGCCTCCTGCATGCCCCCAACTGGGGATCGAGCCCGAAACCCGAGCATGTGCCCTTGACCAGACTCGAACCTGAGACCCTTTAGTCCACAGGCCGACATTCTATCCACTGAGCCAAACCAGCTAGGGCAGAGTTGTGCATTTAAATGAGTCCTGTGTACAAATACCTAGTAAGTCTTAGTATGTAGGCATAAGTGTTTCAATAATGACAACAATAACAATAGGATATTCTAGTGGGGCATCAGATGATGAACAAGCAAATGACCAAACAAGATGACGAATGATGGACGTGCCCTGAAGGATGGCTCAGATGTGTTCCTAGAGAGAGAAGACATTTGGATGGATGACAGGGAAGACATCTCCTAGCCCTTTTTACTTAAATTGGGCCTTGCAGGAGGGGAAGGTGAAGCTGTGGCAAGATCCAAGCAGAGGAAAGTTCAAGTTCAAAGTCACGCAGGAGGGACTGCTCCTAACAGGTAAGGGAGGAAGGTGAGGAGGCCAGAAGCAGCGAGAGTGGGGAAGCTAGCGGGACCAGGTGAGGTCAGAGAGGGTGGCCACTGCCAGAGTGAGGAGGCGGGGCAAGGAGCGGGATTTGACTTCAAGCACAAAGGCAAACCTTGGAGGGTTTTAAGCCTGGAAGCGACCGATCTGATTTACATTTTAATAACATCTCTCTGTGCAGGTGAGGGCAGCAGCTACGAAGGCCAGCTGGGAGGCTGGGCAGGCCCAGACCCATGGTGGCCTGGACTGGGGGTGGCAGTGGCAACAGAGAGAAGCAGCTAGATTTGGAATGTGTCGGGGGAAGAGCTGCCAGAACTTGTTCTTAAACTGGATACAGAGTGAGGGAAAGAGAGGAATCAAGGGTGACTCTTCTTTTGGCATCTGCTAGGGGGACATACAGCTTATTTCTGACCCTGCCATTAACTAGCTGTGTGACCTTGAATACGTCACCTAACCTCTCTGAGCCTTGCTTTTCTCATTTGTTAATCAGGGTAATGTCATCTGGCTCCTTACAGAGTTTGCCGTGAGGATCAATTAAGATAAGACGCAGAACGTGAAAGTACTGTGAGTTGGGAGGCAGGAAAGAGGGCTGGGAAGGAAGGGGGAAGTTGGACCAGATTCTGGTCCCACTTGGGAACCCCTGTGGCTCTGACCTTGGCTGGAAACCAGCTCCAATTTCCTTACCCATCAAATGAGGCAGAAGAAAATGGTTCTCTAGATCACCTCCTCCCACATCTGCCTGGACCAAAAACAGGTACTTCAACCCAAAAGAGTGTGGGTGGGCTGGAGGGAAGAGAGCCTATTCCTTCCATTTCAGAACCTCTCCCTACTGAGAAGTGGTGATCCCTGGAGGGCCAGGAGGAAGGGTACTGGCTCAGGTCCAATGAGGTGCAATGACTCAGCCAAGGTCACCTGCTGAGTCCATCAAGGGCCCAGAATAGATCAGAGTTGCCCCACCTCCCCATCTCCCCTCTATACACCCCCAGACTCTGTCTGAAAGACAAGGGGATGGTCCCCAAACTGAATGAAACCTGCTAGGCTCTGGGCTTCCAACTTGGTTCTCTGAGATGCATGGCAAGGGTCTGTCCTCCCCCGCGGTCTGCAAGAAATGAGGAAACTGATGAAGGACGGGGAGAATCTGCCATTTGCAGTGCACGCCCTCTCTGCCGGGTTCCCCACAGCACGGCGCTCAGTCTTGATCATGCCCTTGCTTCCTCTATTAGATGGATGTCCAAACGGGACCAGAGGGGGCAAGTGATTTGCCCAAGGTCACACAGCAGAGCCCGGTTCGGTGCCAAGCCCATGCTTTTTTCACTGCCCTGGCAGAAGCCATCCATTTCTCCCCTAAAAGACCAAGCCAGGCTCCTGTCCCTGTCTGCCTGGGAAGGACTTGGGCAGGAAATGGAGCAAAGCCTGGCAGCATTTATGAAAGGGATGAAGAAAGGCGGGGCTGAAGGCCTTCCCAGTTCTGGGTGCCGGCCCCTGCTAGAGCCTCGACCTCATCCGTAGGGGAGCCCAAGGACAGCGGTTGGATTGATCTAGCCTCCATCCTCAGGTTAGCAAGTGTCCCCACACGTGATGACCCTGCCATGTTCCCTGCTCCGAGGAGCCGACATGAGGGATGTCATTTCATTAGCCCTCCCCCCCACCTCGGTTTGGACTCCAAACATCTACATACATTATAGTCCTGATATTTATTGCCTCTGTGTTGTGCTGGCAAGGGCGTGTGCGCGCTCCGCGTCCCAGCGGAGGGAAGGTCATCCCTAGGGCTCCATCCCTGGCTCCTCCCTGGTCCCCTGTCCCAGGTCCAGTGCCAGCTGGGACGGCAGGAAATGGGCGGCCTGGTCGGACCCAGGAGGGGCAGGGGCACCCGGGCACCGGGGAGGGAGGGAGGTGGGTTTTACGGCGCTTTTCACATGGTTGGTTTTGCCATTAACTTTGAATGCCTTTGTGGGTCTATAAAGTTCCCCAGGGTGGTTTATAGGGAGTATGAATCGAGGAAATTGGTGGCAAAAACAGGGTAATGGGCGGCTTTCAGACACCCACACAAGGGTTGGGGAACAAAAACAAGGAGGTGTCATCTCGCCACAAATACTCCTCCAATGAGAACTTAAAAAAACAAGAAGCACACACTTTCCTTTGTTCACCCCGAAACGCCGCGTGTCCGTGCCCAGAAAGGCAGGGTAGGTGCCGCGGCGTGAACAGCGGTCTCTCTGAGCGCGATGTTTGCTTCTTTGTGCCTTTCTAAATGCTGCAGATCGTCTCCGGCTCTCGGATGGCTTTCTTAATGGGAAAAAGTGACTTTTAAAGTCAGATCGTTCAGATCAGCAGGAAGGCACATCTCCCAGGCCCCGATTCCCCAAAAAACCTGCCACCTCGGTGCCCGTTCTGGCATCTCGTTTTGTCCTCCGTGACCTTCCAGCTTGACGGATGGAGAAACTGAGGCACCAAATGTCTTACTCAAGGTGACCCAGAAAGGGGGCCTCAGCAGGAAGCGGCGTCAGCCCCTCCCAGTCTTGCTGGTCGCCCGCCACCCTCCCCTGCCCAGGCCCCTGCTGGCCCGGGGTTGGAGGTCAGGGCTGACAGCCCGCAGGTGGGGTGAGGGGCCCCACTTTGGAGGGTCCCCAGCATTCTTTCTGGTGGTCTCAGTGCTGTGGTTACTGGAGGCTTCTCTGGTCAGACTTAGAACATCAGGTGGTGTCTTCAGGGGGTAGGGGACTGGACCTAAATGCTTCCAGAAGGTTCCAGACGCAGGCGAGGCTAGGTCAGGATGGAGCAGACACAGAAACCGGGTGTGGACGGAAAAGCGGACCAGGTTCCCTCAGGTTTGGGGAGTTGAGCCAAACCAGCTGCCTCGGTCACAGGCCATGTGGGCAGGGAGGCAGTGGGGAGCAGCCCCCTCCGGCAGGACCTGGCTGGGTGGGGTGCCGGGGGTGTGAGGGCTCCAAGCTCCCCGCATGGAGCAGAGGAGGGGAGGCCTGCGAGTCACCATGGGCCCTGGTCCTTCCCACTCAGTTCAGACTTCCTCGCTGCCCCTGCGAGGGCTGTGCCCAGGCGGAGGCGACAGAGAGCTCCCTGTGTCTGGGCCTCCTGCCTCTGCAGTGTCTTCCTGGGACAACCGTGTGAAACATCACGGACAGAAGCAGACACGAGGGACACGTTCCCCTTGGGCTGAAATGTGATGGTTCTCAGCACACGGCCCTCCCTGCAGGGGCTCCCACCCTAATGGGAGGAGATGGTGCCCCCGCCATCATGAAGTCGTGGTCTGGGAGGGGGGGGGGAGACAGCCCCTCCCTGGGAAGGTCCGCTTTGTTGTGGGAGACGCAGCCCCCCCACCCCAGGGAGGTCCCAAGTCTGATGGGGGAGACGTACCCCTCCTCTATTCGAGAACTCCTCATCTAGCAGGGAAGACAAGATGCCCACCCAGAAAAGGAACCTGGGACCCTTTCCATAGAGACATAGAAATGAGGGCACCGCCCACAGGGTCATCTGCATTAGCCGCGTTTGCGAGGGACTTGGAATCCAGCAAAAGGGGGTCCAGGGCGAGCATGCCCGGAAGGGGAGCTCTCTGGCCTCTGAAATTCCAACACAGCTCTGCCAGGCTCTGAAGATACGAGACTGAGTCCCCACCCTACAAGCCCTCGTGGTGTGTGTGTGGGAGAGGGGGGTGCCGGACCGGGAAGCAGGGATTGGAAACCCACGTGACAGGCCGGTTAGGAGTCTGGATGTTATGTCTGGACCCTGGGGAGCCATGGGAAGTGTCATGCAGAGGGGAGGAGGAGCATATTTGTGATTTTTAAAAGCTGGAGGGGCTGCAGGGAGAAGGAGGGGGGGAGGGGGAAATTGGGATTGGGGACAGGAGACCAGGGACGAGACTGCTGTGGTCATGTGGGGGAGGGGACATGAACGGCCCAGCGCGAGGACCTGCTGTGGTGGAGGGCACAGCCCTGGCAGGAGGACCTCAGACAGAGGCCTTGAAGCTCTGTATTCTGAGCTCAGCCTGGCAGAGGGGCCGATGAGGTTCATGACGTGTGCACTCTGAGCAGCTGCCTGGCGGGGCTCAAGGACGCAGGTCCAGGGGCCTCCTCTGCAGATGCCCGCAGGCCTCCGGGAGCCCTTGCAGCTGGACGGCGGGCACCCGCTGTTACTAGGCATGTGTGGGGCCAAGGTCAGGTTCATGAGTCCTGTTCCTGAGAGGAGAAGGCGTAAGTCAGGCCCTGTGACCGGGAGAGGCAGAGGAACACAGACCACGGTCTCCATTCCCCCTCCAAACAGGTCCCGATTGGACTCTTCAGCTGTCAAGCCATGGACCTTCCCTGCCTGCGAGTCCTCCATCTGCACGGGCATTTGGCCCACTGGCTAGTGAAGCCTTTAAACCAGGCAGCCCAGGGGGCAGGCTGAGGCCTGAACTTACCCATCTTGGAGGAGAGCTAATAAGCCCCCAATTTGCATATATGCAAACAAGGTCCACTGTCCACAGAGCAATTAGCATCGCCTGCTGCCTGGCCAAGCCACCCGGATTGGCTGCAGTGCCCGAGGTCTGAGCTGCTGGGCTCAGAGCCCGGCTCCTGCCCAGCTGAAGTCTGGCTGGGCGAAGGCTGCCATCCCAGGTTGGGCCCGATGCCCCCTTCCGGAGGGCGGGGGACCTGTGCAGGGCTTTCTGTGGCAGGACCGGGAGAGCCCAGGGGCCGGAGAGATTTCCTGTGTCTTGTCATGGGAGGAAGTGGGGAGAAGGGCCATCAGGTCCTCAGACGAGTGTGGGACATCTGACCATCCCAGCTCTGACAATAATGCAAAGAGGGACACACCAGGGTTTTGACTCAAAGAAGCCTGAGGGTCGCTGCTTTCACAGTGAGCAGGTGGCTCTCTGGTCAACAGATATGCCGAAGGGCTGTGATTGAGCACTGACAGTATCTGTTAGCATATCAACCCCATCTGGCAGATGAGGAAACTGGGGCCCAGAGCATCCAGGTAACTAGGCCCAGGTCACACAGCCAGCACACTGTAGGGCTCAATCCCAGGGATCTCCCCAGAGCCTGCGATGGTAACCTTGGAGCCACACTGCCCGATGGGGTCCCTTTCTGAGAGGAGGGCAGGAGGGAGAGGGGGGGTGAACGGTGAAGATGGAGGGGAAGGGGGGCAAGAAGTGAGGGAGACCAAGACTTGCTAGGAGGAGAGTCGGGGGTGCTTCCCCAGGGAACCCTGAGATGTTCTGGGAAGGGGGACCCCCACTGATCTCATCACCAATGTGGCCCAGGCAGTGCCTCCCAGAGCCCTGGGTTCTGAGCCTGAATGGGACCCGTCCCTCGGTTCGAGGACCACGCTTTCCCAGCCCGATCTAGAATGCCTTGTCAGACACAGCCTTCCCCGTGGGCAGGGGAGCGTACACTTATTCATGCGAAAAGGCTTACAAGGGCCGGAACATTAGCCCGCATTTGGTTATATATGTCACAAATTGTCTTTATTGAAAAGGATAAAAATACTTGCAACTGGGACCATCCTGCAGAATCCGGAAAATACAGTCTCTGTACCCTGGAGGGACGAGCGCCTGTACAAGGAGAAGTGCCAGGTCAGTGATTCCGAATGTGGGTTTCCGAGACCTCTCGAGGCCCGGCACGTGGTGGGTGCCTGTGAGTGCGTGGTGACTGAGTGACTGGGTCTGAACCCCAGCTCTCCCACAGGCTCTGTGCATGGCCTGTCTGTGCCTCCGCTCCTCCTCTGTAGGAAGAGGACCAGCATATCCATTGAAAGGGGATGTGGGTGAGAGAATCCAGGGAAGGCCCGGCTTATAGTAAATGCTCAGTTAACAGTGGTGGTGGCAGCGGTAACACAGTAACGAGAGTGAAAGAGCAGATGCGGGGCTGGTGTCCTGCGTTTCTCCACCCAACAGGAGACCCCACGATGGCGTGCTTGGCCCACATGTTCAGGCCAGGATAGTAGCGCCCCAAAGAGGTGCTCAATCCATGAGGGATGGGGATTGGTGGATAAACACCCCAGCTTCCTCCCCTACAGGAGCCGATCCTGAGGCATGTGCCCCCTGCCTCTGCTGGCGGGGTTCAGCTTCCTTCCTTCTCCTGGCTCCCTGACCCCTCCCCTGCTGGTTTTTCCTGGGAGGGCTCCCACATAAGCTCCCTGCACCCAAATCTTGTCTTAGGCTCACTTTGATGGGAACCCCAAAAGCAAGTAAGAACAATAATCCTATATAATAAAAGCCCAGCAACCATAACGGTGTAACGACCAGAACGACCACTTGACCAGTCGCTATGAGGTGCATTGACCACCTCTCGGTCCCTCCTCCCCCCTGGCCCACAGTCTCCGATCTCCGGATGGCGAACGGGGAACCGGGGTGGGTGGTGGGGCAGGACTGGGGAGCGGGCGGAAGATGGCCCTGATCGCAGGCTAGGCCTAGGGATCCTACCCGCACACCATTCCGTGCACTGGGCCTCTAGTAGTAGTAGAACTGGCCCCCACCCCAAAAGAGCTGAGAAGTAAGTAAGTGCCATGATGGCCTTGGTTCCTGCCTCCTTCTTTCTCAGGCTGTGTAAGGATGGGTTGAGATAAACAGCCGGACAAGGCGGAGGAAAAGAAGAAAGTGAGGCCATGCATCCTGTGAGGGATTATTATAGTCCAGCCGCGAGATAAGGATCTTAAAGCTCGCTGGTTCTGTGGCCCGTGTGTGGGGCTCAGGCACAGACAGTCTCCAGTCCTGTTAATCCCCTCATCCCACCTGTCACTTAGGGCCGCCTTCTCTTCAGCCCCAGCCCCAACCCTGGGGCAGATAAATGCTTCCCTGGAACAGATCCAATGTCATCAACCTTGGCCATGAAACAGAAAGCACCCTCCACATTGGGGACCTGATGGGTCCAGGGGGAAGAGGGAGTGTCCCTCAGCTTCTGGCCCAAGGCAAGCCCCATTCAAGGCTCAGCCCTGCCACTTACCCACTGCCCGTCGGGAGCAGGTCACTCCCTGCCCTGAGCCTCACCTCTTCTCCTCTAATGTGTGGAGGACAAGACAGCAGCAGAACCAGAGATCAGAACCAGGAGCTGGGTTATTCCCGAGATGGAATCCCAGCTCTGTCACTCACTGGCTGTGTGGCCTTGAGTCAGGTACTTAACCTCTCTGTGCTACTGTTTCCTCATTTATACAATGGGGGGAGCTAATAGAGCCTGACTCATGGAGTGCTTAATTCAGGTTAAACACATTAATATTGATGATGCTCCGTGCACAGTAAGTACTACATAAATATTTGTTCAGTAAACATGAATATTGTTTACCTCAAAGGGCTGTGGTGGAACCACCAGATGGTAAATATCTGAAAACCCTTTGTATGTGGCAGAAATCATGCAAATGTATTAGCGTTATGAATTCTCTTTTTATCTCCATTTCCCCCAAGTGGCTTCCCTTGGTGGCTTTGCAGGGCAGTACACAGAGGGGGGACTTTGAAGTTTCCCAGAGCAGGTGTGGAGGACAGCACCGCCCCTCCCCAGCCTTGGGACCTTGAGTCAGTGCGTTTCCACCTCAGAGCCTGTTTCCCCACCAGGGACAATAATGGCAGCCATCTCTTAGGGTGAGGTGAGTGTTAGGGGAGGACAGGTAAGGGGGCACCTGGCCCTGGGTCTGCCCCCTGAGGTGCCCAGTCAATGTCAGATTCACTCCTCAGTGACGGGAAACAATCACTTTGCTTCTATAAGGTTTGGGGCCCTCCCCCTATAACTGGAGCTCGATACACCAGGTCACTGGGCTGGGGAGGGTGCGAGGGCTGGTGCACGTGGGAGCTGGAAGCCCAGGTCTGGGGAGAACATATGTTCAGTGACAGTCTCCTCTTCCTCCAGAAAAATCTGTTGATCAACCTAAATCGCAGAGAATCCTCTAATCTCCCAGGCATGGCCGTGGGACTCCGTGTAGGATTTCTCTGTCTCGCAGTGATTGACTGAGGCCCCTGTCGGAGTGCATCTGCTCACAGAGCAAGCTGGCGGGGAGGCGGCCAGGCCAGAGCTCAAGCTCGCTGCCAGGGTTCCTGGGATAGAGGACCCGAAGGGAGGTGCCTGGGATACTCAGGACCTGCAGGTGGATCCTAAAGGCCTGGGCCGAACGGGCCTTTGGAGGCAGGGGTCACTGGTAAGCACAAGGCAATGTCCGACTGCGCCCGCCATGGCCGAGAGAAGCCCAGGGATGTTTGTCAAAAGGCTCCGGGTCCCATGAGCCTGGCCTGTTTGGCCTAATGTGTTTGCCTAGATGCTTATGCCCCAGATAAGAGGTCTGGGAGATGAGCGGATAGCACCGGCGAGTAATTAACCTTCACCCTGAGAATTGAGCTGGCATCTGAGCGGGACCTAAAGGAGAACAGACCAGGAGGAAAGGCATGGCAACAGGATTTCTGCCTCTGGAGCTCCTGTGGCCCTGTCTACAGGAGGCAGCACATCCCTCCCAGCTGAACTGAAGTTTGAGATGACAACCCCACCCCCTCTTACAGTTGGAAAAAAAAAAAGGCCCAGAGAAGGCAAGGGACCCAGCAGGGCAACACAGCCAGAGTTGAACCAAGTCTCTAAACTGTCAGCAAGAAAGCAAACTCCCTCAGGCAATGTATAGTGGGAACCTTGCAGGTCAGCGTTAAGGGAAGTCCCAGATGGGAGATGGCTTTCCATTCATTTATTCACTTGCTCACTCATTCATCACTCAACCCTCATCGGCAGGGCGCTCTCCAAGGTGCTAGAACAGACATGGCCTCCCACTGGTTTGTAGCTCCTGGAAGGTATGGACCACACCTACGCCGCTCACTGCTATGTCCCCGAATCCCAGCATATAGTGAGAGCTTGGTAAACATCTCCCCAATACGGGATTGATCACACTTAATTCTCCCCTGCAGAGAAAAGAGTCTCATTCTCGTTTCACAGTTAGAAAACTGAGGCTCCCGAGGTAACGTGACTGGTGAGCGTGGCTGTCATAAATACGTCCGGTCAAGAGATAAATATTGTTTGTGCACGTATGACGTGCCAGCAGTGAACAAGCAGACAAGGCCCTCAGGTCTTCCACCCCAATGGAGGAGTCGCTGTGGTTAAATAGCAAATATGCTAATATGTATAATTGTAAGCCAAGGCAAGGGTCCTAGGCCAAGGGCCTATTTCGGATTCTGAACTGTGTGAGTCCAAATCCTGTGTTGTGGCTGGTCAGGTGGTCGAGGGAAGGTCTGTAAGTAAAAGGGTGGCATTCTTCTGACATAGAAATTGGGGGCTCAGAGAGGTGAAGTGACTTGCCTAGGGCCACACAGCAGCTGTGCGGTGAAGCCGGAGTTCAGGCTGAGTCACTCTACAGGCCCATTCTTTTCCACTATATCAGGGATGGGACTAGAAAAGGTGCTCTGGTCTGCAGAGCCCAGATGGGGCTGGGGGCCCTTGCTCCCCTGACCTGGGGGCCCATCTGGGCAGAGGCCTGGCTTCACCCTCAGCCTCAGTGAATGGATGTCTTAAGGCCTAATCCAGCCTCCTCTCCAACCCCCCACCCCCTCCTTTATGGAGACACTAATTTTAGCCAGCCAAAAAGTCAGCCTGAGCTTTTAAAAATGGACTGATTTATGCTTTTCCTTAATTGCTCCAAAAAGGAGTTTTACATCTAGTGGAAATGAGAACAAATATAACTCTATTTAGGTTAGAACATTAAAGCCAAATTCTCACTGGTCTGGCAAGAAGAGAAAGATGCACTTAACCCTGTCTCAAGTATCTCTCCCTCACCCACAGAGCCCGCCTGTCTGCCCACGGCCCAGACCTCCACAGAGGAGAAAGCAGGGAAACGCCAGGGGTCCCTACGGGGCACTCGAGTGAGGGCGGGGGGCTTTCTAAGGCTGCCCTGGAGAGATCTGCAACTTCTTCCTCGACGGCCCCTCGAGGTTGCCTAAGCCCAGAACCTCCTGATGGGGCAAGAGTCTGCAGTCACTTCCCAGGTGTCTGCCCACGGCCCAGACCTCCACAGAGGAGAAAGCAGAGAAATGCCAGGGGTCCCTACAAGGCACTCGAGTGAGGGCGGGGGACTTTCTAAGGCTGCCCTGGAGAGATCTGCAACTTCTCCTTCCTCAACGGCCCCTCGAGGTTGCCTAAGCCCAGAACCTACTGATGGGGCAAGAGTCTGCAGTCACTTCCCAGGTATGGGCGTTGGCACATAGCCAGGGATCTCAGGCATTCTTCTCCCTGAAGGCTGGGGCTGCCAGGGCTCAGCCCAGGTTCAGATACTGACCTTCCAAGGATCTCTGAGAATTCTATTCAACAAACACTGAAAACCTGCCATTTTCCAGGTACCATGCTCAGAGGTGGGGATCGAACAGTCACTGAGGCCAGAATGTCCACCAGACTGACCATAAAGGTATGAGTTCCCTTAGTCATAGGTCATTATGGTTTCATTCACTTTCATTTTATCCATCCACCTATCCATCTATCACCTATCCATCCATCTTCCACCCATTCATTCATCCATCCTCCATCCATTATCTACCCATCCATCCTCCATCAATTCTCCATTGATTCTCCATCCATCCATCATTCATCCATCCATCTTCCACACATCCATCCTTTGCCCACTATCCATCTATTATCTATCTACCCATCCATCTATCATCCATTCATCTATCCATCTTCCACCCATACATCCTTCATCATCCATCTATTATCTATCTACCCATCCATCTTCCATTCGTCCTCCATCCCTTCTTTCCTCCTTCCTTCCATCCATCCATCCATCCATCCATCCATCCATCTTCCACACATCCATCCTTCACCCACTATCCATCTATTATATATCTACCCATCCATCTTTCATCCATTCTCTACCCATCCATCTATCATCCATTCATCCATCCATCTTCCACCCATCCATCCTTCATCATCCATCTATTATCTATCTACCCATCCATCTTCCATTCGTCCTCCATCCCTTCTTTCCTCCTTCCTTCCATCCATCCATTCATTGTCCATCCATCTTCTACCTGTCCATCTATCCTTCATCCATCATCCATCCATCCATCATTCATCCATCCCCTATCCCTCCTTCCCTAATTCCCTCCCTCCATCCATCCATTATCCATCCATCTTATACCTATCCATCCTCCATGCACCAACCATCCATTATCTATCTACCTATTCATCTTCCATCCATCCATCACCCACCCATCTTCTACTCACCCATCCATCCATCTTCTACTCAACCATCATTCACCCATATCTATCCATCTATCCATCCATCCATCCATCCATTCATCCATCCTCCATCCATCCATCTATCCATCATCCATCCATCTTTTATTCATCCATCCATCTTCCACTCCCACCTACCCATCCATCTATCTATCCATCATCCATCCACAAATCTATCCTTCATTCATCCATCATCCATCCATCCTTCACCCATCCATCAACCCAAATATTCAATAAATACATATTCTGTGCCCAGAATAGTGTTAGGTTCTAAAATCACAGAAATTAATAAGACAGGGCAAATAAAACAAAGAAGGACACTATCCTTATTGATTTCATAGAGTGGGTGAGGCAGGCAAGTAAATATGACACTTATTGAAGCAGAGACATCATCTAGATACCAAAAATCCATGCCCCAAAATACACACACCCCCACCTCAAATATTCAATAAATACATATTCTGTGCCCAGAATAGTATTAGGTTCTAAAATTACAGAAATTAATAAGACAGGGCAAATAAAACAGAGAAGGACACTATCCTTATTGATTTCACAGAGTGGGTGAGGCAGGAAAGTAAATATGACACTTACTGAAGCGGAGACATCATCTGGATACCAAAAATCCATGCCCCAAAATACACCCCCACCTTCACCCTGCCGCACACAATGGGGTTGTCTCTAAGAGGCAACTGCCACCCTTCCCCTCTGCCCCCCCCCCCCCCCAGTGGATGGCATTTCCCAGATGCTTCTCTACTTCCTCTTTTCTCTTCCACTGGCTGCAAAGAAGGACCCTGAAGCCCCTAAGAGATAGCAGAGCCACAGATAAAGGGAGCCTGGGTGCCTGAGTCTCCACATGGAACAAAGGCACCCACCTGCAAAGATGCCTGCCCGGTGAGCTAAAAATAAACGCTTGAACTTGTGTCTGTTACATATCAGGGTGGGTCTGTTACAGCAGCAATGCTGCCCTATCTAATCTCATTGAATTTTATATCCCACCATTCTGCAAACCATGCTCTGCCCACTATAATAAAGTAAATAAAGGGATAGATTCGTGTCATTTGATTCTTATAACAACCACATGGGGTAGCTACTTGTTGCTCTCATTTTTGGACGAGAAAACCATGGCTCAGAAAGGTAAATTAACTTGCCCGGGGTAACACAGCTGGAAAGCGGTGGTGCTGGGACTTATACCTGACTCCCACATCCATTCACTTTATATGGCAACATGCTCCTGGCTGGGGGTACAGAGAGGGAACCACAGCCTGGAACGGGAAGGCCTGGTGTCCTCATCTGCCTCTGGCTGCAGAGGCTGAGGCTGGGCGATTATCCTCGGGCCACCAGTGTGGTTTCTGTTAGCAAACACATGGAATAGAAAACCAAAAAATAAAAAAAATAAAAATCCGACCCTGGTGTCCCCCTACCCCAAGCAGGGACAAGAGGGCCCCAGGCCGGACCCTCTTTCTCTGGCAGTTGCTATCTTTCTGGAAGGGCTTTTCTCAACCCATCAGAACCCCCGTCCCTTCCCCAGGGATGAAAGGAAGCGAGATTGTGGAGACACTGGGTTTCACCCCTGGGAGGCAGCCGGCTCCCTTCAAAGGCCTGGCCCAGTCCCTGGCAGCCCAGGCAGACCTCCAAGACACCTTCATTGGCCGCCCAAGGCTGCCAGAGCTCAGGGGTGCTCCGGGCCCCCCGTGCAGGCTATCAGAGCCACACACAGGGAGGGCTGGCTCAGCCCTCAAAGCAGGTTGGCTGACAAGGGGCAGCCAAACACGGACAGACCCTAGAGGCAGGTGGGTGGCAAGAAACCCCACTGCGCACTCACAGAAGGGCTGCTGCTCTCCGCGGACAGCCGGGAGTCAGATTCCTTCTGGGGCGACATTATTTTCTCCATGAGTTTCTGGCTGTTGAACAAGGAGATGGTGCCACGTGATGAAGGGCGCTGAGCTTTTGCGAGCAGACTGATCTGGGTTTGAATCCAGACTCTGACACTCACTAGCTGTGTGACCTTGGTCAAGTCACTAACCCTCGTTGAGCCCCTCAGTTTACCTAGCTGTCAAATGGGGCTAATGATGCTTGCATCACAGGGGCCATGGAGAGGATTAAGTGCCAGAGTAGGCAACGGATCATTTAAGAAGAGAGAAACATGGAACCGGAGGACGTTCTAGCTGGAGGGCCCTCTGGGATCTGGTAGGGAAAACGAGGCCCAGAGAGAGCCGGGCGCTACCTCTGGGTGGAACAGAAAGGCGGGTACTCATACTGCATCCTAGCGGCTGCTTCCTCCACCCTTTCCTCTGACTACCAGTCTCCTTCCCAGGGCAGGTCTTGTCCTGGCGCGGAGTGTGGAACTGAGGAGGGAGAGGCGGAAGGGGCAGGTGTGAGGCGCCCCCTTGCTAAACCCCTGGTCTCACTGAAAGGCCAGCTCTCACGTGTTTTCCCTCGGCTTTTGCTGGAGGTGGCCCGGCATGTGAGTGGGAAGAAAACAGGCTTTCGCCATCCAGAGACGGGTCACAGCCTGGCACCGCGGTACCTGCACAGGTCCCTTCGCCGCCTGCCCCTGCTCCCCCCTGGACTTGGGGACAAGGCACCTGTCATGATGCTGTTAGGAGACCTAAAGGCCACGCTGCTCAAGGTGCGACCCACCATCTGCTGTGGGGGCACAGGCCTGACGGCTCCCCAGTCACCAGCTTGCTCTGTCCTCTTCTTCATACCATACGGCCAAGCAGACCCCCACTCTCCACCCACCACCAGCCTCCCAGCCTGCACTGAGGGCGGAGGTGAGGTGAGGCCAGAACCCCGTCCAGGCCCAGCAGTTGAACCAATGTCTGACCCAGAGCCCCCTGATCACAGGGAGGGGCCGGAGGGGCACACAGCAGAACTAAGTCTGTGGCGAAGATCCCTGGGGAGACTGGAGGGTCCTCCTTCCCGACCTCCCACCCTCTCTCCCGCCTCCCACCCCCTGCCTTTTCCCAACAGGGGTCAAAATTCTCCATCCTGATGCTCTCCCGATGGCCCAGGCCCCTGTCGATTTCTCTCCCCCTCCTGACCCAGGCCCAGCGAGTGAGGAATTCTCCCGCCTCGCTCCCGTAACGCTACACCACTAATAAGATTAAAACATATCTCCCTCTTACAGCATCGATTCAGAGCACTGATTTACTGTTGCTTCTCGGCTGCAACAAAACGGATGCGCGGGCCGCCACCTTAATCTCTATCCATCTCCTCACTGCCGGGGAATAACTGCTAATTAATACCTTTCTGCCTCCCAGCGCCTGCCAGCTCTGAGGGCCATCGATACTCTGTGGGCGCCCTGCCACCCAGCCCACTCACCCCACTCGCGCCAGCCCCAGCCCAGAGGCACCCCGAGGCTTCCAGGTGGAACCAGAGGAGGTGAGGGTGGGCTCTGCCCCTCTCCCCACCCTCTTGCTAGACACACAGATACACACAGCGAGCGAGCAAGAGGTGACGGCTAATTCAGAAGGGGCAGAGCAGACAGACCTCGGTTCAAACCCCAGCTCCTCGTCCAACTCTGAGATTTTCCATTTCTGAGTCTCAGGCTGCTCGTCTGCAAAATGGAGAGAGAGCCATAGGACTCACTGCCTAAGAATTCAATGAGAACAGGCCCCCTGCTTCCCCGAGGAGGGTGCTGTCCTGGGCCAGCTGAGCTTGTAGCACTGGTGTCAGGAAGCGGCAGGGGACCCATCCCCAGGGATGGAGCAGGGTCCAGAGGAGTCCCCGTCAGGAGCAGGGGTCAGCTATAAGCATGCAGCCTGGCCATTAGATGCCAGTGTTAGAGCGGAGCCAGCCTTTTCCTGCTTCTCTTCTTCTCCCTTTTCAATGCAAAGGCGCCTCCTCCAAGAAGCCTTCCTGGACCACCCCATCTAGAGAAGCTGCTCTGCCCCCAAGCCCCTCGCTATCCCACAGCCCTGCTTCATTGTCCTCACAGTGTGGCACCATCTAAAGCGAGGTTATTAATGTGTTGGTTAATTTCTGCCTCGTCCACCAGAATATCAGCCGCAGGGGGCCAAGGCTCTTGACAGTCTTGTTGGCACCATCTTCTTGGGCACATAATAGGAGATCAATAAGTATTTGATAAATGAATAACAAGTTGTCTATTAGTGTCAGCAAACGATGATGATAATAAGCAAGATGATCACTTCCTTCTTCCCTCAAGTGAAGATCTGATTAAACGCCCTCTCTCCGTTAGTGGGGGAGCTCATTAAAAAACATCGCCACCGTGTATTAAACTTCCACTCGGTATCAGATGCCTTAGGTGATGCCTTCAACATGATGGATACTGTTACTCCCATGTTACAGATGAGAAACTGAGGTTCAGAGCTTTCAGATCTAGGGGAGCCACACTCTAAGGACTCTACCTGGCCCCCTGTTAGGGCACAGTACCTCCCATCAGGAATAAAGTGGGGGGCGCTTCTCCACCGGACATATCTGGGTGTAGGGGCTTTCCTCCTGGCTCCCGGATGGAAACCAAGAGCCTGCGAGAGCAAGGCACTTCCTGTGGTCACCGGCGGAGATAGCATGACAAGCTGAGGAGGGCCATCCGCCTGATCGTGGATTTGCACGGGTGCATGGGGAGGGCCAAGCCTGCAGGGCTGGGTACACCTAATGTGCTGTGCAACTTTGGACTTGCCCTCCACCTCTCTGAACCGGTCCCCTCCAGGGGGAGCTGCAGGACCAGATGAGGGTAGGGATGTGTGAGCACACGGGGTCATCATCCTGAATCTCCAGTCTGTCCTCACCTGCAGGGATCCCTTTATCGCATGGACACCTGACAGCCCGGCTGGGGCCCTGCTCTATGAGGGAGCGGGTGGGGGTGGAGTGGCAGCTGTCTGTCTCCCTGACAGTCAGAGGTTGGGGGTGGAGAGGGAGAGGAAGCCCCAGGATTGAGGCTGGCAGATGTGACGGTGGAAGCCAGCACGGGTGCTTTTAATGAAACATAACGAAGCAGGGGATCATAAAGTATTTTCTCTAATTCCGGGCTCCCAGGAGGGTGGGGTGGCCCAGCAGGGCTGGTGAGGAGAAAGGTCCAGAGGGGTGCCCTGTGGCTGGGCTGGGGATGGAGCAGGACCAGGTTAGGGACGGCAGCCCCAAGCCTCCTGCCCAAGGTCAGGGTGCGCTTCTCACAGGTCTCCATTCCGCTCGAACAAGGGGAAAGTCAGAGGCTTTGTCCCAGATACGGTCCCCTCCTGCTGGTGGCCTCGGACAGGTCCCCGGCCTCTCTGTGCCTCAGTTTCCCCACACATAGAGTGAGAGGAGGGCTGGAGCTAACCAGAAAGCCCCAGAACCTCCTCCAGCCCTGACGGTGAAGACACCTCCTCATCCAATCCACTCATCTTCCATTTCCTTCTGTGGCTGCAGGACTCTGTGTTCTAAGTAAAGCTTGAGTAGAAGATTGTGTTTAAAATAGGCAAGAAGGGCTCTTGGCTTAATTGGGGACAAGGGCCCCCCTCAACCATCAACTTGACCCATATGCTGGCATCTCAAAGTGGTACGTGTATTTGTGGGGTACCTCCATGGGAAATTGGGGTCTAGAGGGGCACAGTTTGAGAACCATGGGTCTGCCAAATCCTGCCTGAACCTTGTCATCCTCCAAGGCCCAACTCAAGTCTCAGGATCGTGCATCTCTCCTAGTCACCACCAAACACCCTGGCCTTCTCCATCCTAAAATGTACTGTAGTCGGTGATTATGCTTCTTGACTGTTTGCAGCCCAGGGCCTGCCAGCGCCTCGGACACAGACATTCAATAAACAGGACCTAACCCTACGCTTTGTAGACCACACCTCTACTATTATGAGGCCTTATTCTCCTTCGTAGCAGTTATCACTTCCCGCCTTATGTTATACTAGTGGCCCAGTGCACGGATTTGTGCACATTGAAAGGGAAATTACTAGAAGAAATATTTTAATATTGATATTTACCCTTTCTCCCTCAGCGCCTAGGAGCCGGGCAGTGGCCCCACCCCCCGCCACCATCTGTGGGGCGATCAGGGCTCCCCGCTCACACCTGCCTTGGCCTGGCACCGCCTGCTCACCTGCTCCACCATCCCACCATAGTCCCGCTCTCGTGGGGGCCCATCGGGGCCAGCAGCACCTCCACTGCTGCCCACTGCCAGCGCTGCATCGCTGACACCCACCATGTTCCGCACCGCCCCCTCGTGCTCAGCGTACATCATAGCGAGCAGTTGAACTCCTGGTCTCCCGGTCGAACTCCCGGTCAACTGCCCATATGAGGGGACAATTTACATAGTAGGCTTTTATTATATAGGATACTCCTGTGTACTATCTATCTAGTCACACAGTCTCAGAGGTAAGCTCCAGGAAGTCAGGCTTTAGCTTTACCTTTTTCTACTTACCACTGTATCCCCAGTGCCTACCACACTACCTGAAACCTAGTAGGTGTGCAATGTATTGGATGGATGGGTGAATGATGGATGATGGATGGATAGATGATGGATGGATGGATGGATGGATGGATGGATGGATGGATGATGGATAGATGATAGATGAATGGATGGATTGATGGATGGATGATGGATAGATGAATGGATGGATTGATGGATGGATGATGGATAGATGAATGGATGGATTGATGGACGGACGATGGCTAGATGAATGGATGGATTGATGGATGGATGGTGGATGGCTGGCTGGATGGATGGATTGATGGATGGATGATGGATAGATGATAGATGGATGGATGGATTGATGGATGGACAATGGCTAGATGAATAGATGGGTTGATGGATGGATGATGGATAGGTGAACGGATGGATTGATGGATGGATGATGGCTGGATGGCTGGCTGGATGGATTGATGGATGGATGATGGATAGATGAATGGATGGATTGATGGATGGATGATGGATAGATTGATGGATGGATGAATTGATGATGAATGGTCAAAAGAAGGAAGGATGGAATTCTCCCTTCCTTCCCTGAAAGGGTGTGTCTCTGTCAGGCCTGTCAGCTCACTCAGAGTTCGCAATATCTTCAGTATGACTCTCTAAGGAGTCTATAAGCTCCTGGCAGGCAACTGTGTCCTTCCTCCAGATCTCACAGAATCTCCATGAGCTTTTATTAGTTTCATAAACACTTACTGATGTCTGCTCTCATCAGGACCTGTGCCAGGCACAGGGGACATACAGATGAGTCACAAATAGCTTCTGTGTCCATGGTGCTGTGAACCTAGAAGATGCAGGGAAATATTGCTCAAATGAATGACTCAAGTGATGTCTAAGGTGAGACCTGCATAATGCACAGGGCTTTGTCCAAAGAAGGAGGTGCTTCCAGCAGAAGGTGCGGCATGTGCAAAGATCCTGGGGCAGCAGGAGCACAGTGTCATCAGTGCTAAGGTCCTGCGCAGCAGGGGGATGGGGCTTTTGGTCCAGCTCTATGTCTTCCCAGCGATTTCCCTTACGTGGCACCTATCCTCCTCTTCCTAGAACACTGCACAATAGGTTTCCTCTGAGGCCACACTTTCTGGGGGATGAGAAGGAGGGGTGACCAGCTGCATACCCTCCTGGTAACCTCCACACCCACTGAGCCCCACACTCATCTGCTGAGACCCACACTGCACTAAATATAACCATCACATATGCCTCTTCTGTCTCCTTTCCAAGGGAACTAACATTGTTTAAGTAAAGCCCTTTAAATTTTAAAGAGCTGGGGTTGCATGCTCTCTGCAGGAAGTTTTTAGCAGCATGTTGGAAAGAAATAATAATAATGATGAGTCTAGAGGCAACAGAGCAGAACTGAGCAGGGAGGGGCCAGGACTGCAGTCTTCTACAGTGACTCAGCCCTGGGGCCCATGGTCAACTCAGGCTGCTGCTGGAGCATCTGAGTCCCCGAGAACCATGCAGAATCAAGACGGAAAGTCCACAGAGCCCCAGAACCATGGAAGGTCAAGTTGGGAGGGATCTCTCTGGCACAGAAAAACAGTTAAAATGTGAGACCTCCTGAGTTCAAAACTCAGCACAGCCACTTACTAGCTGTGTGACCCTGAGGAAGTGGCTTAACCTCTCTGTGCTTCAGTTTCTTCTGCCATAAAATGAGGACACTAGAAGCACACGTCCCGTGGGGGTTTGTGAAGATGGTATAATGAGTAGCTAATACAAGCAGGAGCTATCTTATGGCTGACAAACTCCTATGCATCCTTCAAGACCCAGTCATGTATCATCCCTTCTAGTGAAATATAACTTTCCCCAATGCCTCAGGCAGATCAGTAATCTCTTCTTCTGCCTTTGCACAAAGATTTGGTAGATATTTCAATTTTAGAATTCCCAATATTATCCTTTAATTTATTTGTTGGCCTGCCTGACTGCCCTAGGAGACCGTGAACTCCATGAAGACAGGCACTCGGTCTTAATGACCCCTGCAGTGCCAGCCCCAGCACAGGGCCCAGGCCAGAGCAGGTGCTCAGTAAATGGCTGCTGGATGGAATGGAAATGAGGCCAGTTCTGTCCTGCAAGGAAATGAGTGGCTATTGGAGTGTCTCTCGTCACGGTCACAGCTGCTCTTTAGCAAGGTCCCCTGGAGCAGGGTGCTTCATCCCAAAGGGGGTGGGTCTAGGGGCATCGAGTGTGTCTCACAGGAACTATTTCACAAGAGAAGGGACTCTCCTTCCCACTGTCATTATACATCAAGGGCTCTCAGAACTGGAGCATCCAGAGCCACCTCTTTGTTGATGGGCCTCAGGCTCAGAGGAGGAGGTAAGCCAGTCACACAGCCAGTTAACGCCGGAGTGACCATCAGCCCCCGGGGCTCATCACGCCGAGGCCGGCGTCCTGTCCACCAAAGTGTGCTTTCCACCATGGCTCAGGGGATGGTGCCGGGTGGTGTGGGAAGCTCTGTGGAAGCGAACATGATGCTGTTGAAAATACAGCAAGAGAAGGAGAAGGGGAAACTCCAGAAGAAGTCATGAAATACTCGGCTGTGTGCTGGGAAAGACAGGATGAGCTGCAGGACATAGGAAAAAGTGTGGCTCAGGCTGAAAGGGGAGAGGCAAGAACTCAAAGCAGAGTTCGTATCGAAAAGGCGCTGGATCCAAAGATTGGACGGGACAAAGCGCCTTTGCATCAGCAGAGACGGTGGTGCTAACCAAGGAAACAACTATACCGAGGAAGAGGACCATGTCCTCACCTGCCTGCGTCACAAATCGGATGCGACAGAGAAAACGTGCATGATGAATGGCGACCGTATGCCATTCCCAACGCTCCTCCGCTCAGGTCTGACTGGTTTCCTAAGGCCAGAGCTCCCACAGAGCTCCAGAGGGGGGTGCACCCAATGACCTCGATCGAGAGAGAAGACATGGGCCTAGAAGAGAAAGAGAAGGTGGGAAACGGAAGAGAGGACCAACGCCTCCAACACAGAAACGCCAAATGGGTGGAGCACCTGATGGTCCAAGGAGAAAGAAGAAGCTGGAACTGTGAATACCCGTTTGTGTCATAATCAGCAACTTTCAACCAGTCGCTCTTTCATTGACAGGTCTGCACGCGATGCTCAGTCGTCATGCCATTCAACGCCACCGGGTTCATCGGTTTCCTGAGCTAGAAGCAGAGCACGCGGCTTCACGGCTCAAATGCAACAGCTGTGCCGGAATCCTTCATCATTAACACTTGAAATAATAAAACAGGCTTCGTTTATTAAGAAGGAAATTCAAATAGGCACATGTTTATTTTAATATGAATTAAGGAAACATAAACCCAGTCTAACAAACCTATACATTATGCCTTTGCACAAAACACAAATAGAAAGAAAGGGAATCCATTTAAATTTGATTTTAAGAACATGATGATGTAAATAATAGCACGGAGGGGATGCAGATGTGACAAAAGTCGTGAAGGGGTGACTGAAGTTTGGTGATCTCTGCCGTGTGCTGGGGCTCGGACCAGGGCATGGCTCAGAGCTGGCCAACCTGAGGGCAGCACCACCCCCCGCCCCCCACAAGGAACGGAGACTCAGGAGTTACCCCTGAAGCCAGAGGTGGCAGCCCTGTACTCCCATGGAGGCCACACAGCCAGCACAGAGGGAAGACCAGCCTGTGGATATGGCCCCAGATTCAACTGGGAAATGAGTCAAGTTGAAAGCTGTGGTAGGTGGGAGGGGACTGAACAAAGGAATGTTGCCTTGGCCAACTTGGAAACTGAGAACTAGGAGACTTTTCGTGGAGTTTTTCCTAAGGAATATTTACCCCCAGCGAGCAATCGACACCCCTCCCTCGCCCACAGAGGGTCCCACTGCCGCTGAGCCAGTGGGCAGGACGGAGACCAACCTGCACGGGGCAGGGCGAGGAGGAGAAGATTCGGAGCCGCCAGATGGCATGCTGGCGAGGGGCAGGGGCACTCCGTCTTGCCTGGAGCACTTTGGAGAATGACCCGGGGATGAGATTGCCGCTGGTATTTGTCATGGCAATTTCAGCAAAGCACGGAATGCGTGTCTCACGGATTTCAACTGGCAAAACGAGTGCTCGTCGGAGCCCATTTGAACAGCCAAGGTGGATGGGAAAGGGCCAGGCAAAGGGACAGAGGGGCGCAAGGTAAGTCACCTCGGCCGACGGGGAGCTGGGAGCCGAGGGCGCTGCTGATGGACGTTCCCCCAGGAAACCATTTCCTCAGGATAGAAGGCAGCAGCTCCCTGAACTCCAGTGACACCCTGCCGAGATCTCGCTAAAAGTGCAGGCCAGCGTGGCTCGGTGGTTGAGCGTCGACCTATGAACCAGGAGGTCAAGGTTCGATTCCAGTCAGGGCACATGCTCAGGTTACGGGCTCGACCCCCAGTGTGGCAGCCAATAGGAGGCAGCCAATCAATGGTTCTCTTTCATCATTGATGTTTCTCTCTCCCTCTCTCTCTGAAGTCAATAAAAACATATTTAAAGAAATAAAATAAATGAATGAAAGTGGCAGTGGTACTTCTAGCTTCAGGTAAAGGACAAAGACCGAGTGGTCCTGGGAGTGAACTCACTGTGCCCTCCCTTCCCCACACCCGCACGGGTGGAAGCATCCTGTCCTGGGAAAAGCAGCTGAGACGAGACAGCACCTGCCTCTCCCCGTGGAAGGAGGAAGCGTGGAGCCGGCTCCTGACGGGTGTGGGCCAGGACGCACACGATGAGAGCCAGGGGACGGGCAGGCAAGATGACTAACTGGGTCTAAGGGGAAGGAACCTCCCCGTGGCCAATAGGGTGGAAAATAGACTTAGGAACGACGCAGAGGTGCGCCCTGGGGTGGACTCATCCATCAGCGAGGTGGCCCGGGGGACAGGGGCGGGGGAGGGACATTGACGAGTCTAGAGCAGAGACGACGCATTGCAAAGGTCAATGCCAGCAGTGGCGAGGGCAGGCGTTTCCTCTCTGTGGACTGCACTGCTCTCCCACCTTCGTGGGCCCCTGGAGAGCCAGCCCCGTATTCATTTGCTCCTTTTGGCTCAGGAAAACCTAGCACCCAGCTCAGCACTGGGCATATGGATCGACTGCTGCTGTTATGGACGTAGATGGCCAATTATCAGCACCGTGCCTCGCCTCGTGTCACCATCACCCCCACTCTGTTGGGTGGTTAGTTACACAACCCCCATTATACAGATGGGGAAACCGAGGCTTAGCAGGAGGATGCGAGCGCTCTGCTATTTGCTCCCCAGCTCACTCTCCTCCCCTCTCCACCAGCTCTGTGCCTGGCAGGCCAACCTGTAGGGGCACCCAATTGGGTTTGGTCAAGGAGCGACACCAGCAAGAGACTCAATGACAGAAAAAGCCTGAAGTTGGGGCCTTTCTCCCTCCGGTTCCCTGCCAGGTGCCCCAAAGTTGACTGCATCCCTGTCCCCATAGCCCCCGCCCCAGCCCTCTTCCCAGGCTAGGGGTGTTAACAGCTCCCACTGTCCCTAGCCCCGGGGGCTGCACCATCCCCTAAACCCCAGCAAACAGCCCCTGCAATAAGCCACCTCAGACTCCCCAGAGGAGCGCCGTGTTTCCTGCTGGCACCGGGTTGGCACGCAGGGGAGTAGAAGAGCTCACAGAGCCACAGAGCCCCAGAGCTCGCCCACAGCCGTGCTGACCCTTGAACCTGACTCCCTCGGCCTCCAACGCCCGTGCGGGTCCCTCTGAAGTGGGGTTTCCCAACGGCCAGCATTCACGCCGGCAACGGTCACAGACTGGCCGCATCCACCAGCGACCTGCTCCGCGGTGTACTTAACATTTCTCGTTAACGCGACTCCTTTTTTACTTACATAAGCTGTTTTTTAAAAAGAGAGAGAATTGAAATCACTGCCCCCAATGGCAAACCCCAGTCTCATTTGCCTTAAACAGAGGGCGACTGAAAAAGAATGACCACAAAGCCAAAACATTGTTATTAAGCCTCGCTGCCGCTGGCTGGCTGAAGCCCGGGTGCCCGAGACCGATAGGGTTTATTTTGGATTTTTTTTTTTTTTTGGAAAGAGATCAGCAAGTGATGGAGGGTGTGAAGGAAACGAGAGCATCAACCCCAGGCTTTCTCCTGGGCACACCTACAAGGACAGGACAAGCAAGAAACAATCCCTCCCTGTGATTCCCTGCCGTTTGTTGCCAATGGGCAGGCCCCGCCTACAGAGGTTCATTGCCCTGGGCCCCAGGTCCAAGTCCCACAGAACTTCCTGCAGTGGCTGGAATGTCCTGTCTATACCTGTGCCACTCAGCACAGGAGCCGCTGGCCCCGGGGGCCTACGGAGCACCTGGAATGTGGCTGATGTGGCTGGAGAACGAAATTGTGTTTGATTCAGTTCAGTAAAAGCTGAGCTACTTTGCTTCGTTTTAATGCAAACGTCAGTCAGCACCCCTGGCCACGTACTGAACAACACAACCCTAGGTTGTAAGCCCCAGGAGGGCGAGAACTTGCCTGCTCATTCTCTGAGTTTCTAGAACAACAGTGCCGGGCCCCCGGGAAGCATTCCATTAATTTTTGCGGCACCAATGAACGAGTCAGGGAATGAATGAATGAGTGAATGAATGACACTGCTTCCTGCAACAAGAAACTGCTCGCTCTGCAACTCAGATTGTCCTGGGAACCGACTCTTCCCCATTCGGTTTGCCTTTCTCCTACCACCGCCCCTCGGGCAGCCACAGGCCCAGGAATCTCCCATCCAAGGCTGCTTCTTCCCCTCCACATGGAGCTCCGGCGCCTGCTCCACTGCCCGCTGCCCAAGTGAACAAAGACGTCTTTGTGCTGCGGTTGCCTTCCCAGCCCTCCACCCCGCTCTCTCCTCCCCCGCCTCGGACACGAGGTGCCCAGCGACAATCAGCCACTTACCACCTGCTTCTGTGGAACCAGGCACCTGGCCTTGGGTTCCTGTACAACCTGAATCCCCACTGGACAAAACCTGCACCGGGCAGTGAGCGCCAGGCCTAACTGCGGATGCCACCCACCCTCTGGCCGCACCAGCCTCTGTCTTCACTCTGAGCCCCCGCCCAGGCCAGCCCAGCCGATGCCAGGGCCGCCATGATGGACGCCTTCCTCTGGGCAGCCTCGGGGAGAGGGGAGGAAGAGACAGAGCTGGGGAGTTAAAGGAGGCGCCGGGATTGGTGACAAACAACCCCACCGGAGGAGCGCAAGTGCCTCTGCAGAACGAGAAACAAAAGGGCAAAGGGAACCGCTTGGCAAAGGAACAAAAGAGCCCAACGGCTCAGCTGCTTCTCTCCCTGGCGACTCCCGAGCTGCTCCTATGATTTATGAGGCTGGGGTCGCTCCCCGTGGGAGTGCCGCCAACATGCCCACCCGAGTCTGGGGAACTCTGATGGGGGTGTGCAAGGCTGAGCTCTGGGATGGGCCCCGGGACCTGGAGGGACAAGGCCCAGGGCGTGTGCCCACGCAAGAGTCACTCCTCTCTCCGGCCTCAATTGCCTCAGCTTTCAAATGGGGGCAAGGAGACAGTGCAGATCTCTCTCAGCTCCCTGCCGGCCCCGCTGCTCTGAAATTCGGAACCCGAAGGCTGGGTCACACTCCGCGTGGAAAATCTATAACGTACCTCCTCCTCCCGGGCACCGGGGTCTGTAAACACTTCTTCACACCAGCACATGCTGGGGGCCAACCATCGTTATAGCTGCGGCAGCCACTTTCCACACACCCACTAAGTACTAGACACCGAGCATGCAAACCCCTCGGGTCACGTGACTCGCCCTCCCAGCAGCCCCACCCGGACAGTCAGTCCACCAAGGCAGCCACACGTTCAATGAGAGAAATGGAAGCTGAAAGCGATGAAGAGGTTAGCTGAGCTCACATGCTGGACATATGGTGGAGATGGGATCTGAACCCAGGTCAGACTCCAGAGCCATGCGCCCTGGAGATCTAGAAGCTTCTCCCCGGAGGCGCCCTCCTCCCATCACTCCTGGCTCAGACCCGAGGTACAAGTTCCATTGGGAGCAGCCCCCTCCCAGGCCCTGCGACCTGGATGGGGCGTGGGCAGGGGCCTGGCTTTCCCTCCTTGCAGGCCTGGACTCTCCGGGAGAGGTGGGCGGTCTCCAGACAACGGCTTCTCTTCCCTGAGGCCCTGTCTCTTTGGGAACCCAGAGCCATCATTTACAGCCCAGTGGCGGTTCCAAAGACTTTCCAGCTTCAGGTGGCCCAGAAAAGCCAAATTAATCTTCCTGGAGCACTGCTCTGGGACGGTCTCTCCTCTCTCTTCAACTGCTCCCCAAAGCCCCAGGCTCCAATCCAGACCCCTCACCAGGCGCTCGGGCCTCCGCCAACAACGCCAACCTCATTCCCAGTTTCTCGTGAACACTATGCTCAGGTGGGGCTTGGCACGAATAGATGTTTAGTGCATACTTTTTCCTTCCTTTCTCCCCCACACCCCGCCCCAGCACCAATCAAGGGCAGCTCCCTCCCCTGCCAAGGGGAGCTCAGAAGGAAGAGGAAGCCCTTTGGTGTTCCCATCACCTTCTACTGTTGGCTCACCCCCAGATGCCAGCTGTGATGCCGGCGTGAGTGGTGGTGGGCAGAGTGGACAATGAACACCTTCTCACACTGGGAAGACTTCCAGTGGTAACTGAGCAGGGCCAGGCTCGGGGAGACCTCATTCATTCATTCATTCATTCATTTATTCATTCATTCAATAAACACATCTTGGAGATCTGCTCAGAACCAGAACCCATGCCAGGGATCTGACTCTCAAGAGCTCTCTGCTCAATAGGGAGACCAACCCACAACCACCTCCAGCCCCAGAGGAGGTGGTTTTAGCAGAGTGTTGCCCAAGGTGGCACTGCCAGCACACTTAGGGGACACCAGAGTCACCGGGGCCCAGGGAGCAGTGGAGGGTGGGAAGTGGGCAAGCAGAGGCTTAGAGAGAGGTTTGCTGGGGGTCAGGGGCTGTGCTAGCTGAGGGAAGACATCTGCTCTCTGTACCAATAAAGATCAGAAGTGGGGGAGGAGAGGAGGAGGGGAGGAGAAGGCCAGGAACCTCCCAGGCAGGCCTAGTCTGTGGGCTGGAGAGACGTGGGCTCTGGTCTCCATGCTGTGTGACCAGGGACATCAGTGTCCAGGCCTATGGATTGGGGATGTAAACACCCATTCGGACGGCAGTGAAGGAGGGAGGAGGTCACATCAGCAGTGACGACCACAGCACCCAGCTCACAGCGCATGCTTTTTGGTTGATATTTCTGGGCTGTGAGCTCATGGGGAGCTGGCCGGCCTCATTCCAGACCCCTGTGGACCAAATGAGGCAGTGCAATGAGTGGGGGAGGGAAGGAAGGCTGGGCTCGCAGCCACCAAACCCGGGTCCAGTCCAGCCACTTCCTGCTACCATCTCTCATCTCCCTAAGCCTCAGTTTCCCTGGGTGTTCAATAGGCTCAAGAGTAGCTGCCTTCAGTCTGATATGAGAATAATGTGGACCAATGGGTCTGCCAGCAGGTCGTCAGCTCTCGAATGCTATCAGTGGGCAGAGAGTTGGGGTGTCCGGAGTCAGGGTCTCCACCACTTTGATTATTTGAGCATCTCCAAGAAAGATAGAAGCAGAACTTGGCTGACAGGAAGTTCACCTGTAAGACCAGTCTCAACTCCACATGCCATAGGTAAGCCCATTCACACACTTTTCTGTAGAAAGCCATGGACCCAGCCCTCATCTAAATGAAGACACATGTGTCTAAAGGCCAAAGGCGGCTTATGCATCCAACAACCTCCATTGCACACCCACCATGTGTTTCATGGAGAAGATTCGATGGCAGACCCGCACAGCGTCCTGTCTTCAGGGAGCTTCTATTCTACGAAGGTGGGATGTGGGAGGTCCACAGGGAGACTGGCTCCATCCCCGAATTCCACTGGGAAAATGTTCATTGGATCTTGAGCTGCACTGGGGGCAAGGGGAGCGTGCGGGACAGCAATGCCTCAGGCCTCTAGGGAAAGGCAGGGAGCAGACGATGGAATCGGTCACCCCAGCCAGGGGGGTCATGAACCTTCCTCCCGGGGTTACCCAGAGTGACTCTAAGGCTCATCCTGCCTTAGGGAGGCTGTCAAGTGGGGTCTTTGTTGCAAGGAGCAGAAATCACTCTGGACAACTCAAGCCAAAGGAAGGGAACTAATGGAGCAGGACAAGCAGAAGCGCTGGGCCTGGGGAGGACTCTGGCCACATGAGCTGGACGGCTCTGGCGTAACCGTGGTTAATGCTGGTACCCTCATCAGAGCCGAGAGCTCTGCATGCAATGACTCGTTCCACCCTGTCAGCTCCCTGCCAGGTAGATCCCATCATTATTTCTTGGGAAACCAGCAAAGTACAGTTTATTGGGGGCCTCCACTGGTCAGGGCAGCCATGGGCAAACTACGGCCCACGGGCCGGATCTGGCCCGTTTGAAATGAATAAAACTAAAAAAAAAAAAAAGACCGTACCCTTTTATGTAATGATGTTTACTTTGAATTTATATTAGTTCACACAAACACTCCATCCATGCTTTTGTTCCGGCCCTCCGGTCCAGTTTAAGAACCCATTGTGGCCCTCGAGTCAAAAAGTTTGCCCACCCCTGGGTCAGGGGGATGCACCAGTGATTCTCAGTCTTCCTGACACTCTGCTTAATATTCAGGTTCCAGGGCGAGTGTGTCTGACGGGCTCGTCTTGGGGGTGCGTTACCTGATTGTGCCCCCTATGAAAGTGGTGTGCAGTTGGGGGTGGCGCTTGCATAATTCCCCAGAGCAAATCTGGCATGTTGCCAGGAGATGCAGGAATGGCCTGGGGCCAAGCCCAAGACCAGATTCCTTTCCTGGGTGTCCCAATGTCCGTTTCCACCCCTGTGGGCAGCTACTCTGTATGCCTCCAGCTTCGTGCACATGGTATCTATTTGCTCCATCCATGGAACCGTGGACAGTAGATCTTGGTGATCGTGGGCCCCTTTCAGCTACTGGGCCCCCTGAATCTGTAAAGATGGGTTCCAGGGTCTCATCTCTCTGGTTCGTTTCCAAGAACCTCATCCCGAAGACGGACACCTCTTAGGAAGTGATGTCATGTGTTTCAACACCACCAACATCTATCACTCAAAACGGAAGGCTTTGCGTCCCCTCGCAAATGGTGGAGGCTGCTGCATCCCCCTTGCAAATGATGAAAAATAACTAGTTTCTCCTCTCCTCCAGCACCAGCCGTGTCGGATTGCCTTAGACCTGGGTCTGAAACTCCCAGATCTTCCACTTAAAAAAGATCCCAAGCCTCATGCATTATTTAAGAAAGAAAAGAAAGAAGAAAGGAAGGGGGGATGTGGGGGAAAAGATCCTGGGTCTCTTGTCCTCATCTGCAAAACATGGCTAATAATCCTGCCTCGTGGACTGTTGGGGGCATTTAATGCCTAAAGAGCACCTCACAGGTGCATAATACACAGTAGATGTCAGCACCCTCACTCTTCTTTGTCCCAGTCCTCAACAAGACTCTAGGTCCTAGAGCAGCCATGGGCAAACTACGGCCCGCGGGCCGAATCCGGCCCGTTTGAAATGAATAAAACTAAAAAAAAAAAGACCGTACCCTTTTATGTAATGATGTTTACTTTGAATTTATATTAGTTCACACAAACACTCCATCCATGCTTTTGTTCCGGCCCTCCGGTCCAGTTTAAGAACCCATTGTGGCCCTCGAGTCAAAAAGTTTGCCCACCCCTGTCCTAGAGTCTAGGGAGACAGCCTTGAGTCGAGCTGGTCCACCGCGCATGGTCCTGCCTCTGGCTCTCTGCTCATACAGGTTTCTCTTTCTGGCATATTCCCCACCCCCACACTTCACCGCCCACAGCCCTGGGCTTACGAACGTCCTCCCTTTACTTCAAGGTCTAAATGTCTCCCTCCCCTCTGAAGCATCCCCCTCACACCCCGATTAATCACTCTCCCCCCAAGAACCTGCTGGAGGGGACATCAATTCACTTGGCATCTAAGCAGGTATCAATGCATGTCCACCTGGACTGCCATGCATCTTTCCAGGAACACGCCCACCCTCTCACCCCACTGGGGTGAGGACCCCGGGTCTCAGGTCTCCCTCTTTTCCGAAGTGCCCTGCCCACAACAGATGCCCATTCATTCTCTAGATGATGACGAGGGCTTTCAGGGACACCCGCTCTCCCATCTGTGCAGGCGAGCACACTGGTAATTCTATCTCAATGGGGATTTAGGCAGGAGAAAAACATCCAGAGAGGGAATTGGAGCCATTGCAACTGTCCATGTGGCTGGAGCCGGGGAGGGGACTGCAGGCCATTCTCACTAGGAGACAGCAGAGCACAGAGGGGAAGAATCCCATGTCGAAATCTCTGCTTGCCATGTACTGACCGGGTGGCCTTGGAGAAGTCACTTAACCTCTCTGAGCCTCCATTGACTCATCTGCAAAATAAGGCTAAGCATTAAAGGGGAGAAGAACGGCAATACACATGCCACCATGCCTGACATACAGTGAGAGCTCAGTTAGGGTCCAAGATCTAGCCCCTCGCTCCCTCTACGTGAAGAATCAATTTTCCGCTAAGCTGTTAGCAGAAAATCCTCCTACCGTGTTCAGGGCTGTGTTTCCAATGCTTAGCACAGTGCCTCGCACACAATCAGTATATACTAAACATGTGTGGGTGCATGAATCACTGAATTTCAAGGGGCCTGAGGATGTAGCAGAGGTGGGCAGGGTGGTAAGCCAGGTCAGACACCTACATGAATGCCAGGAAAGCCAGTGAACAGAACTAACCAGCCTTCTCTTTGTTCAGCTCTTTGTTTGGCCTCTGCCTTTGAAGTCACAAACTGCTTATCCAGAAACCTGGGCAAGCTGCTCAAACTCCTCCACCTCCATCCCCCACCACCCCGCCCCTGAACGGTAGCAGCAGTTAAGTGTGTGAGAGACAGCGGCTCTGAAAAGTCAGGTAGCCAGGCCAACCTGAGGCATCACTGGTCTCACAGGACTCCCTGCAGCCCGAGAGAGGGGTCATTGGCAGGGAAGAGCGAGCCTGGGGCTGGAGCAGCCGGGAGCTGGAAGGAGCCAGTGCCCCTGCCATGAACAAATCTGAAAACTCTGAGCCTCACTTTCCTGATCTGTGAAAAGAAAAGCTTAAACCCATCGCACAGCATGCATGAGGGCTGTGAGCAGCCAGCACGTGCTGGACACGTGGCAGCTGATCCACATAATCGTGGCTATTGAAAACACAAAACCCCAGCTACGACATAAGACGGGAGCGATCTTAGCTTGTTAGAGACTTGCTGTGGAAGGGCTGTTAGATGCAGGGTCTCCTCACCGCGTGGACCAGGGCAGCTCTCCTTTTGAGCCCATCATCTTGCCTAAGGCATTAGGGTTGGGTAGGGGATGATCAGTTCCTACTTTAACAAGGTTCTCCTGCTTAAAACACAATAGAACTCTCAGAACCAGTGAAGTGATCTTGGAGGTTGCTTCCAGCTCTAACGTTTTCTGCACATAAAAAAGAAAACCTAGCTCAACGTCTCAGGCAAAACTCCAGTTTGCATCTGGGCTGGGAAGGGAGTGGAGGTGCTGCCTGGGGGTCCGGGCATTCTGGGGGAGCAGGAGAGAAGCAGCCTGCACGGGGCAGGCCCTTTAACACAGCTGTCAAGGGCTCAGAAGGAGCCCTGCGGTGCCGAGCCCCAGCAGGTCAGGGCGTGGGGTGGGGTGGGGGTGGAGAGGGAGGATAAATATGTAAAATCCTCACAGCAGCTCCAGCAGCACGGCCCTGCAGTCTCAGTGTTGCGGCTGCCTCAGCCCAGCCAAGCTGGCCACCCCCCTCCAACCCACCTGCTGATGCTTGATTGTGAAGACAACTGGCAGGGCCTGTGGCTCCACCTAACTGGGCCTGACCACCCCTACTCTTCCTGGAGAATGTCCCAGACCCCACGCTCCAGCCCCCACTCCCAATC
>NW_005354186.1:1171299-1174034 GCF_000412655.1 Myotis brandtii | reverse complement strand
CACCCCCACCCCCACCCCCACGGGGCCACTGCAGAGGCCCAAGAGCAGAGCTTCCGTCCCAGAAGTGCCCAGTTGAAAACGCCATTTCGGCGCCCGGGGTGATGGGGAGATCTGAGAAGTGTGGGTTTCTCCTCTGGAGTCAGATTCTGGGGAATGGGGAGCCAGGGGCAGGCATTTCCCGCCCCCAGCCAGCCAGCCTGGGCAGCGACTCCTTTCTCCTTTCTAACCCACCTCTCCGAAGTGGAACTCCTTTGCTTGGCAACCCAACCGGGCAGAACAGGCCAGGGCGCATGGCCGCGCCCCTCCCTAGTATGACCGCCCCGTCCCCCACGGAGCAAGCATGTTTATGATACTTGCTCCAGATTCTACGCTCCTTGCCCTCCAGGCAGCCCCTGGCAGGTGGGCCTGCAGAGCCCAGTGCCAGGTGCTTGGCTCTTGGTCCGGGAAGGGCGCCCTCCTCCGGCAAGCCGGCCTCTTGCATCTCTTGCGGACCCTGCTGTATCCCCGCCCCCTCGTGGGCACTTACTTGGAAGTGGGAAGGAGAGACCCCACCCACGCGCAGTCTTTCCTCCGCTGCGGAGAACAGACTGCTCCCCTGCGGATCCGGACCCGGTCCGCGCCCCAGGCTCGGAAAGTTTCCGGTGCGCCATCGGGTCTGCGCCGTTCCTTCACCCTGAGCAGCGGAGCTCAGAGGCCACCCGGCTCCCCGAGCCCAGAGGCGCTCACCCCGGCTCCTGGGCCCCGCCTCCCGCAGCCTGCGGAGGAGGTGGGCAGGGGGCTTCAGGACGCCCGCAGCTCTGGAGCCGGGAAACGCTGCCGGGTTCCGGGGAGAGCTCGCAGGGTGGGGTCCTGATGGAGCGGGTTTCCCACCAAAGCCTTTCCCACCACTCGGCCGCCATCGCCCTTTCCTGCCGGGTCTCTCGGTTCTGAGCATTGGGGGGTCCGGGGAGGGGGGTGCTCCCGTCCTGCCTCCAACCCCAACCCCTGCTCCCTGCAATGGCCAGGTGAGGGCTCCAGTGCCTCTCAGCAAAGCCGGGCGCCCTCTCGGTGGCGGTGGCGGAAGCGCAGGAACCCCGTCAACCCCTACCCCCACCCCTCCTCTCCATCTAACCTTCCCTCTAGGCTGGGGGCATCCGAGGGAGGGAGCCCCCGCCCCAAAGTTGGGGGTAGATTTTGATCCACTTTGAAAAGTCCATTGCTCCACGGATGGGGCACAAAGTACAGGGCCTGCATTCCTCTGGCTCACACCTGCCTCTCCCCGCTTCTGCCAGCAGGACCACCAGCGGGCTCCCGTCTGCAGACCAGCGCTCTCCAAGGACCGCGGAGAAGAGGGGGTGGGGGTTTCGGGGCGCCCCTTCCTGGCAGGCACTCTGGGAGCCTGTTAGACGCCACCCCTTAGGGCAAGGCACACACAGAGGGCAGCTGACTCCCCCACCTCCATCACTCCACTGAGCCAGGGGCTGAGCCCTACTGGTCATGGTCACAATGGCTACTTTTTGGCACCACACGTCGCTTTCCCCCCCATGGCGGAACAAGGCTGTGTTTCCAGAGGGGCCGGTTTGGGGCACCCAGGTCTGACAGAGGCTCAGGGAGGATCCAGGACCAGGACGCGGACCCTCGCCCGGCTCCTCCCTGGTCCCGCCTCCCTCCAGCTGGGCGGGCGGCCAGTGCCTGGGCTCCCTGAGGGAAGGTGCCTGAGTCGCAGGTTCCACTCCCGCAGCTTTTCAGACCCACCAGCCAGGGGCGCGGGGCGGGAGGCACTGAGGCAGCGAGAACCCCGGGGCTGCGGAGCCTCCTATCTCCGATCGCTAGCGCTGGGGAGCCCGCTCGGCTTCTTCCTCCTTCCAGCTGGGACCCAGTCCATGCGGGACACACACATACCACCGCTCACACCTCCTCACCCCACGCGTCCACACCTGCCCCCAACCACACGCTCGGTCCACGACACGCACGCACACTCGGGTCCATGAAGCAACACGACGACTACACCCCCCCCCCGCGCCCCGCACGAGCACCTCCACGCTCTGCCCAAGTGTCACATTCTCACCTGCGGTGCCCGCACGCCCCCGCCCAGAAACACAGTCATCTGTTGTCACACGCCCCTCCGGGGACCCGCACACTTGGGGCACGCGTGAAACGCCACGCCTCGCACATTCACTCTCCCTTCACCACGCTCACACACAGCCCACGAGCTTGCCCACTTCACACCCTCGCGGAGGAGCTGGCACCCACTCAGCCCCAAGCACTCTCGCTCCCGCTCTCTCTCACACCTTCCCCGCGTAACTGACACAGACACTCAACACCCTCCAGACACTCGCTCACTCACGCACCATCACGCACATTCGCATCCCTAAATGCGCTCCCGCGCCCTCTTCACACGCAGCTCCTTCCCGGGCACCGCACACACAGGCGCAACAAAGGCACGAGCGCGCACACACACACACGCACACACACTGGCTCTCTCTCACACCTTCCCCGCGTAACTGACACAGACACTCAACACCCTCCAGACACTCGCTCACTCACGCACCATCACGCACATTCGCATCCCTAAATGCGCTCCCGCGCCCTCTTCACACGCAGCTCCTTCCCGGGCACCGCACACACAGGCGCAACAAAGGCACGAGCGCGCACACACACACACGCACACACACTGGCACACACACACACACACACGCACACACGTACACACTGGCACAGACCCAGAGCCCAGAGCGCTCTCTCCACAGGAGACA
>NW_005354186.1:1136540-1170507 GCF_000412655.1 Myotis brandtii | reverse complement strand
ACCCCCCCTCACTCACACCTCGATTGAAACCCTTATCTTCACAACCATCTCCCAGGTGACCTAGGTCTCCTGCCCTCCATGAGCCAAGCTCCAGCTGATCCCCCTCCACCTAATTCCATCCCTGGGATTCACCTCCCCCCTCTCCCCGCACCCCACACACACTGGTGGGGGAGGCAGCCTCATAGCCTCCTGAGAGGGATGCCTCCACAAGGGGCAGAGCCGGCAGGGTGTGGCCCCAGTACTGGCCTTGCCACTTACTGGTAGTAATGCCCTTAGTGGGAAGGATTAGGGGCATAAGTGTCCTGAAACTTCCCAAATTAGGGGTGCCCACCCTCCAGGAACCCAGGGAAGTGGGGTGTTTGGTCCTTTCTTCCTAGAATAGCCACACTCGGATCCAGCCGGGAATGGGTAAGGAACTGGTTGTTTCCTCTTGGCAGAGACTACGTTTTCACTTTTTTGGCAGATCTGACGTCCCTTTTACCCCAGGCCTGAGGAGTGGGGTTTGGGGCTTGTATCTTAGCATCTTCCTCCCACCAACACACGCGCGCGCACACACACACACACACACACACCATGGAGCCTGTGGGCCTTGGGATCTCCTAGGAGGGGAGAGGTACTCTAGTCCTCGGGGTGAGCTGGGGGCGAGGTTGGATGGGGCAACTCAGCGCACGTCATCCCTGAAGACGGCCAGCTGAGGCACTGCAAGGCCAGCACAGCCAGGGCAGGCCTGGGCTCAGAATGCAGTTCTCTGGTTCCGGACCCAGTGTTCTCTCTACAGCACTCCATGGAGAATCCCCAGCTCCCCCAGCTCTGTCCCCTTGCTGCATAGACTTTGACACTACTTACCTAGCCGGCCAATGGGTACATAGCCAGCTCCATCCCAGCAGCCCTTTGAGGGAGGAGTGCAGTGGGCAGTGGGTGGCTGCTAAGCCCTCTGTTGGGGAGCCCTGTGCAGAGATGCCCCGTGGCAGGGACCTGCCTCCAACATCTGCCCTCTCCCAGCCTCACCACAGGCTCCCCAAGGCAGCCCTGCTGCAGCTCCGCCCCCCAGCGTGGGCCCCAGCCCCAGAGAAGGAGCAATTTGCATATATGAAGACCTGAAAGCAAATGTTCACCTGACAGGCTTTAGAATGATCCTCTCAGTAAAATAATAATAATGATCATAATAAACCCTTATAAATAGGTGTTTGATTACAGTTTGTCCCTACCAGGGTTTATTTTTATTTATTTAATTTTTTTGAATCAGACTAATTGGCTGCCAGGCTGATTGGGCTGGTTATGGCTTGAATATCGGTCTTGGGTCCTTTCTTTTCACTTTGGCTGGCTCTTCTTCGCTCCCTCTCACCCCCCTCCCAGGTCTCTCCTTTTCCAAGTTGCTGAGGGCCAGCTTAAGTCACCTCTCCACCCCCACCCCCACCCCCTTTGGGCTGATCCAAGTCTGCCAAGTCTCTGATTGCCTCCTCCCCGCCCTGCCAAGGAAAAAGCCAACAGAACCCAACTCCATCCTGGTGCCAAGCTCTCTGCGGAAGCCTTTCCTGACTGGGGAGCAGCAGTGTCAGGACCCTCATGGTGGCAGGTTGGTCTGACTTCCAAGGTCAATGCCAGGCATCACGGTGGAGACATTCCTGCGCTGTGGGCCTTGCTGCAGATCAGGCAGGTGGACCGGCAGCAGGTCATCAGGTGAACCCTGAACAGGTGAGGCTCCTGTCTGTACTCACTGCAGCCCAGCCGTTAGAGAGGAGAGCCAGGGGTCGGGTGGGATTCCAGCTCCCCTCTCACACTGGGTCCATGCAGCTGGGGGAAACATCCCCAGGGAGCAGCAGGAAGGGGCTAGAGAGAGACCTCCATTGTGGCAGCTGTGAGCGACATCCAGCAAGAGGCTAACATGGAGGGAAGGAGGCCTGAAAGCCAAGCTGGTGGTGGGGGGGCGGGGGGGGTGCTCTTAGGGCCAAGGGTTGCACCAGGAGGGGAGTGGTGGGCCCTCCAGCCCCAGGACTTCCGAATCATTCCCACTCTCTTGTAATCTCATCCTGCATGGTAATGATTGCTCCTCCTAGCCAGTTCCTGGCACACAGTAGGCCATTAATAAATATTTGTTGGATGGGTGGGTGAATGGGTGGATGGATGAAGGCAGGGCACTGCATTCCTCAGCTCTTAGTGCGAGGCTGCCACTTGGCAGGTGTTGGCGGGCAGCCTGTGGCAGGAACCTTCTCAGAGAACTAACGCCCTCCCCCTGGATTGCATGTTCAGGGAGAGGACGTCCCGCCCAGGTGCAGAGTTGGTCCCCCCCCCCAAAAAAAAGCTCAGCTGTGATGTGTGTGTTTATAGCACATGGTAATTGTTCATAATAATACTGCCACCTTCGTACACTCTCTCTTGGGGGACCCCGTTCCTCCAGCTCCTGTTTTTGAAACACAGATTTCGAATCTTTTCTTCTGCCCCAGAGACAGGCATATCTGAAGCACTGAGAGGCACGGTTAGCAGAGGGCACGGGGTGACTCAGCCAAAAGAAAAGTCACCCAGGGCAGCCACAGGCTTTTAATTTGCTTAACGTCCCTTGGCTCCTGCCTCCTCATGGACGGACTGCCAGCAGCATGGTCTCCACTTCGCAGTCCTGGCACTCAGATCCGTGGGTCAGGGTGGGGTATGCCTCCTCCTTGTGCAATGGCTGAGCAGGTAGGTGCCCTGGGCCTCCCAGGGGCCAAAGTGGGGCTGTCTGTCCCCAGCCTCCCTCTGTCCATGGTGCTGAGCCAGGCTCTCCCAACAGAGGGCGCTACAGCACAAAACAAATTTCTTTCCTCCTGACCCTAGGAAACACCCCCAGAGGTCACAGGGTTCCCCTGTGACCTCTAGTTTGTTTGTTTCCAGGAGAGGGGAGGGATATGTTAGGTTATTATCACTCACACTCTGTTTTCCAAAGGGATGGGCTCCCTTGGTTGGGGGAAAGACCCCCCCGTGAAGTTTGATAATGGCGCTAAGAGTAGCAAGCATTTATGAAAGTGCTTCTCCTTTGCTGGGCACTCACTGAATCTTCACAGTAACGTATGAGGCTGGAGTTACCATTATTCTTATTTCACAGATGAGAAAACTGAAGCACAGAGAGGCTAAGCCACGTGCCCAGTACAGCACAGCAACAGAACCAGATTTGTACCCAGGAGGAGTCCAGAGCGAGAGCTCTTGAGTGTTCATCCTGGCCAAGGTACACACACTCACACATGACATGTGTGCGTACACACACACAAGCTCACGAAGCCAATATTTCTATGAGAAATAGGATTTTTAAAACTTTCATAAGCTCAGTGAGATCCACCTCTCTCATCTCATTTAATCCTCACAAGAGCCCTCTGTGGCAGCTTTATTTATGCCGAATTTACAGATAAGTAAACTGAGTCTCAGAGAAATGAAAAGAATTGTGCCAAGTGGCTAAGGTAGAGGAATGCTGGATTCTGGGTCTGCCTCAGAGATCCACACGTGAGAATATTCTCATTCTCTTCGCCGCCCCGCCCCGCCTCTCCCATGTACACACACTCACTCACGCAGTCCTCTGGCGCCTTGCTACCTTGCCCTCTGCCTCTCCGTGCTGGGAATTAAACATCCACCAGATCACACACCAGACAGGATGGAGTCTTTTACTATTTGTTTAAATTAAACACAAGTGAAAGTGATGCCTTAACACCAGTGACCCAAATCGATACGGAGTCGGTCACTTGGAATTAAGTCCAAACGTGTCCTTAATGGACCTCAGTCCCATCTGGACTCTCAAACTCCAGCCCCGGCTCATCTTTCCGCAGAAGCACCCCGGCGGGTTTTCCAGGGGGAATCTGAGGCGGTGAGTGGCTGAATGGGCCTCAGCAACACAGACACAGAGAAAGGCGCTGGTCCATATGAAGGAGTCAGGCTCAGGGAGCCAAGCCCTGGGGACCAGCTTAGCAGAGAAGAAGGCTGACACTGGAGAACAACAGTTCACAAACTGGGTCCCACCAACCATTTGCTTTGCAAGTTTGTAATAAACATTCCTTGAAAGAGGGTTCCCTGGTTAAATCCATTTGAGAAATGCTGCACGTTAGGCCATCTCCCACTTCCTGGAGATTTACGATTCGCATAAGCATATTAAAGGCTATGAGAAATTCTAGTTTTTCAGTTTTGTTTACTTGAAACCCAAACTGATTTGTCTTCAGACCCTCTTTGCATAGATACCTACTAACATCGCGTGAGCGAGAGTTCTGTAGACCACAAGATGGGTGGGAGATGCTGCTCTTGCCCTGGACAAGTCTGATCTCTTCCTGGATGTCCATAGTAACAGTAGTAATAACAATAACAACCACTGCCAATTGCTGGCGTTTATTGAGCGTTTACTATGGGCCCGGCTCTGTTCTAAGTGCTTTGCTTGTATTAATTCCTTAAATTCCATTTATAACTCCATGAGGCAGGTTCTGTTTTTAACTTCCCCAAATAGACAAAGAAACAGAGGCACAGAGAGGCAAAGCCTCTTGCTTAAGGTCTGAGTCTGAACAATATGAGGATAAAGACCACAGCTGACTCATCTCTGCATTACTTGTGCCTGAAAGGTGGTAGGTGCTCAAGAAAGTGAATGGATGGGTGGATGGGTGGATGGGTGGATGGGTGGATGGGTGGATGGATGGATGGAAGATGGGTGGATGGATGGATGGGTGGGTGGATGGATGGGTTGATGGATGGATGGATGGATGGATGGATGGGTGGATGGATGGGTTGATGGATGGATGGATGGATGGATGGATGGATGAATGGATGGAAGATGGGTGGATGGAAAGATAAATGAGTGAAAGAATAACTAGATGGATGGATAAATGGATAGGTGGATGTGAGAGTTATTGGGTGAATACATGGATGAATGGATGGGTGGATGGTGAGGGGGTGGAAGGACAGCTGGAAAGAAGGGTGGGTGGATGGATGAGTGGGTGATGCTGGGTGGGTGTGTAGACAGATGGATTAGAGAAAAGTTTGATGGTGGATAAGCACAGGGATGGAGGAGTGAATGGGTGAATGAAGATTAGAAAACATCAACAAGATGTGTGCGTTTTTCTGTATCATTGAATTTAGTAAGTATAAGAGACCTGAACTAACAGGTATTAGCCATGGTTAGAAAGTGCCAACAGAGGAAGTCGAGCGCAGTGTCTAAAAGCATGGGCGCTAACGTCGGCTGCCTAGACCAGAATCTCAGCTTCGACACTCCAGAAAAGGCCTGTTGGATGGAAGGAAGGAAGGAAGGAAGGGAGGGATGGAGGGAAGAAGGACTTGCTGTAAGAATTTGAAACAATTATTTCATCTCCCTGCATTTGATTGCCTCACCTATGAAATGGGGATGGAGGGGAAAGTACCATCCTCATCCAATAGTTGCACTGATTAAGTAAGGCAATGCTTTCAATGATGTAAGCACTCGATGAGCATTAGCTATAACAAACATCACCCACTGAGGCAGCCAGACAATGATATAGCTACCCCATGGGGTGGGCCCATCTCTTCACCCTCACCTTCTGCACTCTGCAGTGGAGAGGGGTGGGTGAACTCTGGGGTCAGGATCTCAAGGGACTCAACAGACGGTGGCCATCGCCATGAACCAACGTAAAAGGTCAATGCAAATGGGATCAGAAACTCACTTACCTCTATGGCACTTCACGGCATTAGTCAGTCTACTTCTGGCTTGGACTCTTGTCTCCACCATTGTCAAGTCAGACCCGGGATCTTCCCAGGCCAGCCTTGGAGTCTCCCCTTTCCTTGCCAACCTGCAGTACCACCCATAGACAACAGGTGGCGCCATCTAATGTGCGATTTGTTCCATTTTTACAACCTTCCCAGTTTGAGGGCCTGTATTCTGTAAAATGAATCTGTTTCCTGTTAAGCTTTCGTATATTCACAACGAGGCATGCTGTCACAGAACGTATGTACTAAAGCTCCCGAGTGAGCCGCGATTGTGTGATGGGTCCATGATACTATAGATGAGGGAAGTGAGGCCCAAAGCCAGACAGTCAGCTCCCTGGGTTCTCACTGTTGAGGTGCACATTGTCCGCACTACACAGAGAAGTCATATTCCCTTCAGCCGATTCGCCTTTGTGTCTGGTCTTCCCAGGTCGTAATGTGAGCTCTGGGAGGTCTAGGCCTATTTCACTTTGCCCCTCGGCACCTCCATTGCCACCCTGCTCAGGCCTGGGTCGCGTGGCTCAGAGAGGCCAGGAAGCAGAGAAGGAAGGTCCGGCTAGCCGGACTAGCTGTCCAGTTGGGAGTATAAAGAGATTTGTAACTGAAGGGCTCTGGTTAATTGCAAACACCATCCGATGAAAGCTGGTAATCTCCTCCTCTCTCCATCCGTGTGCTTTCTGTCTTGAGTTTCTAGGTCCTGAAACTTCGGAGAAAATCCCAGTTTGATTTATAGTACAGGGAGCCAATTCGTTTTTCTGGCCTTCAGAGTTTCCATGTGTAAGAGGCAAAAGGCTGGGCTAGATCCCCCAGGCCCCTGACGGATGAAGTCACCTGGGCGTGAATCCACCCCCACTTTCGCCTCCTTATCTCTCCCTTCCTGTGCCACTGAGCAAACAGAAACCCTGCACCTGGCACGAAGCTAGGTCTTGGGGAACTGGCTTTCTGGAGAAAGCGAGACCTAGAGCTTTGACGAATGCCTAAGGGTTAGAGAAGAACTTTTGGGGGCAGCGTGCATGTGCAACGCCACCCAGGGAGCAGCAGGGGCCGGGAAGACTGGGGCCGGGCGGTGTGCAGAGAGGTGCAGCTGTGAGTTGAGGCAGGGTCTGTGGACCAAGGGAGGCGACAGATGCCAAGGATGGCAAAACAGCAAGAAAAACTGCTCTTAAAACCTGTGGTGAACAGAACGACCTGGACACATATGTCCATCTGGAGATTCTGTGACTCTTGACGTTAGATCTCTCTGAACTGATGGGTCCCTTCCCAGCCCCAGAGGGAACTTGACCATCATTGGAGCCTGTATGCGTCTGCGGAGGTGCGATTCCCCTTCCACCTCCTTCTTTCCCCAACAACTGATCAATGGAAACAACCTTGCTGACCCCTCAACTGCAGCTCCCTCTCCCCTCCCTGCCTCCCTGCCTCCCCGCCTCCCCGCCTCCCCTCTCTCCTGCCCAGCCCAGCCTCCCGTCTTTCTTTCCATTTACCCTGTGAAGAGGGTGACCCTGCAAAGAGGTGGCTGGTGAATCAGGGGGCTATTTCCCTGGAATTGAAGGACATTCGGAGGCACAAAGGGACAGCCCCTCCACCCTCTAAGTTATCCATTCCTTAAAGGGGACTCGGTGGACCATGGGAAATACACAAGAGTCGTTAAAGCTTTGTATGATTCCAGGGAAGGCGCCCAGCCATGGGCGGCATGACAGCCTACAGTGGCACAGGTGCCAGGGCTCCAAACCCTAATGGCCCCTAAATAAATGGTCCTAATGGGCGTTGGGGCTACACAGGTACATTGGTCTTCTCCTCTGCACAAGTCCTTGACCCTCACTGTGAATAAAGCACAACCACGCCAATCCTCGCCCCAGCTCACTAAGTCCTCTTGGCTCTAGGTCTTTATACATGCTGTTCCCTCTGCCCCAAACACCCTTCCCCTCTGACCTCCCCATCCTCCTCACTCCCACCTCCTTTACCCTGTCCCATGCACACCCCTTAAGCTGGTTAGCCTCTACTCATGCCCTAGGGCTCACCTTTAGCTGTCACTAGCTCAGGAAGTCTCTGTTAGATGCCTTTTCTGTGCTTGCCCAGGGAATGGAGTGTATGGTGGTAAGATGGGTGAAGTACAGTGAGAGAGAGGAAGGGAAGAAGGGAGGGAGGGAGGGCACGAGAGAGGGAGAGAAGAAGGGAGGGGTTGACCCAGAAGTCTGAATCTAGAGCTGGCTCAGAACCAGCCATCAGAGAACAGAGTCCAGGTACCGTTGCAAGGTTTGAATGGCCAGAAAAGACGCTCAGCTTCTCCAGAACAATATCTTTCCTAACCAGGGCTGCCTTAAATGGTCCCCAGCAAGGATGCTCATCCTAGTTCTTGCTCCAAGACATGTTAGATCACTATGACCTCCTGACTCCTTCCTTCAACAGTGAGCTCATGGTCCTTTACAGGAGGGAGTGGTACCTGGTGGGACATTGGGTTTAGGAGAGCAGAGGGTGGGAGTCCCCAGGACCTACAGGCCGGCTCTCAGGCAGTGAGGTTCAAGGGTGCACGTGAGGGGGTGTATGTTGAGGGGCCCACACTCCCCTGTAGACAGACGGTACTGTCTCCTCCGGCAGGACCAGCTCTCTGTCCTAGGCATCCTGGGTACCTGGGGACCAGCTGTGCTCCTGGCTTCTGCGTCCAAGTGGACACTTACTTATCGAGGTAATTCAATTCCACCTCCTCCCCGCTGCCCCCGTGCAATGTCACAGGGACAGGAGCCGCTCCCAGAGAGCCATTCCTCGCTAAGCCCCATATTTCACACCCCGCGTGGCTGCGTTTCAGCGGTGGGTGAAGTGGGTTTATTTTTATCGTGCAGCAGGCATATAAATATGCACGCGGAGCTCAGAAGCACTTTAGGGTCTCTCTGGAAGGCAGGCTCAGTGTGAGTGTGAGGGAGCATGACAATTAGTTCAACCAGGGAGCCGCTCTGCTGGGTCCGAAGGTGCCACCCCGCCAGGAACGCTGGCCTCGTTCCATTCAGAATGGAGTCTTCCCCCAGGAGCTCCCAGGAACAGGGTGGTGCCTTGACAAACTTTCTGGAACTAAAGTAAACACACACACACACACACACACACACACACACACACACACACACACAGATCTGGGTTCCCGCCTAAACTCTGCCACCTGCCAGCTGTGTGACCCTGGGTGAGGGCCTTTTCTCCTCTGGGTCTCGCACCTCCATCTATAAAACGGGGTTAATCGTGCCCCACCCATCAGCCTCCCAGGGCTTCTCGAAAGAACAAATTTGACGAAGAATCTGCCATGGGCTCTGAGAACTGTAATCTACAACCGTAAGGGGCCGGTCGTCGTTCCTCCCCAGCCATTCATTGGGAGCAGGTGAGTGAACGCACAGGCCCCGCTGGCAATGGATGCTCGAAGTGTTCCAGGCTTCCTCGCCCATACATCCTGGAGGGGAGGCGGGCAAACAGCGCGGGTTGACTTCCTGCCCTGGGGCTGGGTGCTGGACAGGTATTATCTCATTTGACAGAGCGGCTTCGGGGAGGCGGGACTCCTGTGGGGTGATGTCCAGCAGGTGAAGGAAGGAGGGAGGTGGAGGCCGCCGGAGCGCAGGCCAGTGCTCCCCCTCCCCTGGCGGCCGCGGGGAATGAGAGTCTCCCGGCACTCGGGCCAGGAGACGTGTGGTCCTGTCCTGCGGTGTGGCCCTCAAAGCAGCTGCACACAGTCGGGCCGGCTGCACAGTGAGCTCGTGGGCCTAAAGGAAGTTCGTGGGGCCGCTGCCACCTCTGAAACCTGGGTCCGGCTTTTATCACGCAGCGCGGAAGCGGAGAGAACAGTTTTCATCTGCCAGGCCCCGGAGTCCGACAGAGACGGACCCGGCTTTGGTGGGGACGTGTCAGGTGGCAGTGGATTGTAGAGCAATTACAGCTCTCTGATGGCCAAGGTCGGGGGGTCAAGGATGCTGAGCTCTGGCCTCTCATCTCTGGAGCTCACATCCCAGCGTGTGAGGATCAGGAAGGGAAGCCGGCTGCTCTTCCCAGGGGCTCAGTCGCCGGAGGTTGAGGGTCCAGGGGCTGGTGCCTGCTGCCTCCCTTTCCCAAAAGGGCTCTCTGGGCCCCAGGGCCCTGGGTAGAGATTCAGCAGCTAATGCAGAAATGCCCCCAACCCCTAACTGTACCTTGAAGGTCTAGTGGAGGTGCAACCCATGAGGGCAAAGGCCAAGTTTAAGGGCCCAGAGGCCAGGCTGGGCTGGACAAGGAAGTTACCCAGGGCCACGCATCCGTGTGCCAGAAGTGTGAACCCAAGCTTAGTGGGGGGGGGGGGGGGGCAGAGGCAGGCTCCGGGGCAGGCAGTGGTCTGCAAGCGAGGTGAGCCTAGGCAGTGAGAACAGAGAGACTCGGTAACAACCAAGCTCGCTTGACTGACAGGAAACGCCATCTCGACTGTAAGTGAAGCATTAGGTGAGGTGGTCAGAGGGGGGCCCCTGTGGGACGGAGCAGGGCTCCGAATCTGGAGAAGCAGGTTGGTGGCTGTTGGATCAGAAACCTGTTCTCTCCAGTTTGATGTTTCTCTCTTTGTTTCCTTTCTAATTCATTTCCGCTTTCAGGAGAGCTGGGAGCAGCAGCCTCCATCGGCCCCGTGAAGGAGTGCCAACAGGAAAGGAGTACACCCCCACTCGGGCTACTGAGAGGGCGGGCCCGTCTAGGAGGGCAGAAGTGAGAGCTGGAGGGCTCTCGGGGGGGAGGTGAGGCTCAGAGGCCAAGGTCAGATCCCCAGGGCCATTCCTACCTGCCCAGGTGTCACTTCCCAGGAGGGCCTCTCTGCTCCACCTCTCTCTCTCTCTCTCTCTCTCTCTCTCTCACACACACACACACACCTCTCACTTAAAGTTAGTGGTTCTCAACCTTCTGGCCCTTTAAATACAGTTCCTCATGTTGTGACCCAACCATAAAATTATTTTCGTTGCTACTTCATAACTGTAATGTTGCTACTGTTATGAATCGTAATGTAAATATCTGATATGCAGGATGGTCTTAGGCGACCCCTGTGAAAGGGTCATTCGACCCCCCAAAGGGTCACGACCCACAGGTTGAGAACCGCTGCTTAAGGTAAAGTAAGCTGGAATAAGATGCACTATCTTAACCATTGTTAAGTGTACAGTTCAGTAGCACTAAGTATATCCACGTTGTTGTGCAGCTGACCTCCAGACCTTTCTCATCTTGCAACGCCACACCTCCAAACAGCAGCTTCCCATTCTCCCTCCCCCCAGCCCCCGGCAACCACCGTCTGCTTTCTGTCTCTATGAACGGAAAGTAACTCACGTAAGTGGACTCCCGCAGCAGTTGTCTATTGGTCGCTGCCTCATTTCACTTGGCATAAGGTCCTCAAGGTTCACCCATTGTGTAGAATGCGTCACAATTTTCTTTCTTTCTTAAGCTGAATAATATTTCCTTGGATGGAGGAACCACATGATTTTTTACTCATTCATCCTTTGATGGGCGCTCGGGGCTGCATCCACCTTTTGGCTATTGTGAACGGTGCTGCCGTGAACCTGGCTGTGCACATATCCCCACAAGACTCCATTTCCAATGCTTGTGAACGTTTACCCAGCAGTGGGATTGCTGGATCACACGGCCGCTCCTCTTTAAGAAAGGAGGTCCTGTGAGACCCTTTGCAAGCCCCCCGGCTACCTCTGAAGGTGGTGAGCCTGGCTGGTCACAGGCTGGGATGCACACGGGAGACGGGCGGCAGGGAATCCCGACACCCTCACTGGCGGATGTCCCGTTCTCTGCCTGCGTGGGTCCTGTGTCTCGTGGGCTCACGGTAGGCGCAGAGTGGAAAGTGGAGGAACAACGCCCAGAAAACCTGGAGCTACAGGAAAAGGGACCTGGTGCCCATGGAAACCGCTAACAACTGCTGGAAGACTGGGGACATTAACGGGGTGACCAGCGCACCCACAGTAGTAACAGGCACATGTTTGCTGACCCAGTGAATGGTGGCCGTTCCAAAATCCTACAAAGCAGGTCCCACTGCGGCATGAGGTGTGGCTCTCTTGTTGGCATGATGGAAGCTCAGTGACTGAGTGACTGACTGAATGGGCATCAATCGCACTGGATCAAGTCGCTGTTTTCTATAAAGGACGACTATCCAGAGAGGACAAAAGGTCAAGAACATTTCACGAACTCTCTGTGGACCCTACTTGGTGCAAGGCAAGTGTCTTGGTGGGCAGGGCAAGGGAATGGAGAGGGCTTGGTCCTGTCCAGGTGTGGGTCATAGATCAGAGGGGACAGAAGAAGACAAGTTCACCGCCAGGTGTATTGCGGGGAGAATTAAGCACGAGGGGGAACAGGAGTCCCGGGAAGCCCAGGAAAGGCCTCGCATCCATTCCACAGCCACCTGGGCCCGGCACTCCCTTCTCACGTCTCCACGCAGCAGCTCTGACAGCCAGGACTGTTCTCACTGATCAAGTTCAGACACACAAGATGACTGGCCCAAGGTCACACAAGGACAAATGGCAGAACAGGGACATGAATTCAGGTCTGACTCCAAATCCCAAGTTCTTGTCTCTTGACCAACAGCAGTGGCCAGGGTTGACCTCCGGGGGGAGGTCACCCGAGCTAAGCCGAGTGCACACATCTGCTTCCTGAGGAGAAGAGGCTTGCTAGGTGTGTGTGAGGGGGGAGGGGGGGGAGGAGGGGACACCAGCCTAAGTGAAGAGGTAGGAAAGGTCAGGGCGTGTCCAGGAGAAGAGCACGTGTTCCGGTGGTACAGAGCACCGAGGACATGGAAGGGGACATCGGGAAATGATTGGCTGGGCCCAGCTTTGGACCTGAGCCCGTTGTCCTTGACCCTGTTGGGCGGTCGGGGCTCCTGAGATGGGAGAGGCATGCTCAGCGCTCTGCTTTCACCTCGATGCATCGGCGGCTGCCTGCAGCGTGGACTGGAGGAGGTGAGCCTGCAGGCAGAAAGGGAGGTTGGGATGGCCGCTCCGAAAGGGGGACTTTATTTGTCCCATCTCATGCTGGCACCAGGGGATAAAGCTGTGAGCAGTCGTGCATCTGCCTGGCCCTTCTGGGCCTGATTGTCATGGGCAAAACAGACAATAACGAGGTAACAACTAAACCAAGATGATAAGCAGCTGCAAGCTGTACCAGGGCATAAATAAACAAGATGATGTGAACAGTAATAATGAGAGCATAGTGCAATCAGGGAAGGCTTCCCTGAAGAGGTGGCAATTAAGCTGGGGAAGAAGGATCAGAAGGAGCCTGCACTGCAGAGAGCAGAGGGAAGAACAGAGAAAAGCCTTGAGGGAGGAAGAGCTTGGTGTTCCAGGCAGACAGAGCCTGGGGCGAATTTTAGGAATTGAGCTTCGAGAAGCAGCAGGGGCTGGGAGTTGAGGTTTTTTCCCAGACTGACAGGAAGCCATTGGAAGGCTCTCAGCAGAATGATGTGATCTGATTTGTGTTTGAGAAAGACTCCCTGGCTGCTGTGTGAGAAATGGAGAGGAGGGTCCGGGTGGAGAGATGACACCAGTCAAGAGGCTACGGGGGCCAAGAAAGAGATGAAGGTGGCCCGGGCCAGGGTGGTGGCCGCGGAAATGGCCAGGAAGGGACCGGCGGAGGCTGGTGGCTCGGATTGCAGTGGGGAGGGCCAGGAGTGAGAGGCATCATTTGGAGAAGCCTCTGTTTCAAAGGCAGGTGACAGCCGGGATGAAGCCCTGACCCTGCCAGCAAATCCAATTTTCACACATCTCCTTCTGGGTGGAATTGGCCTTCCTCGGGAGCGGGAGGTCAGAGCAGAGCACAGCACGGACCGGCGGAGGCTGGTGGCTCGGATTGCAGTGGGGAGGGCCAGGAGTGAGAGGCATCATTTGGAGAAGCCTCTGTTTCAAAGGCAGGTGACAGCCGGGATGAAGCCCTGACCCTGCCAGCAAATCCAATTTTCACACATCTCCTTCTGGGTGGAATTGGCCTTCCTCGGGAGCAGGAGGTCAGAGCAGAGCACAGCGATGCAGCCAGAGGCTGCTCTGGGGGGAGAGGCTCTACGGGGGGGATTATTCTGGACTTTGGGCTGCAAAACCTTGTCTGGGTGCTCAGAGAAAGAGAGAGGGCAGAGGAGGCCCTTCCCATCCAGGCCCTGCCCCAGGGCCCCCGTCTGACCCCCGGGACAAGTGTCCTGCCGGCATTTTTCTTAGGTGCTGGGGATGCAGCAGTGAGGGAAGGCAAAGCCTTTCCCAGAGGCAGCCCTCAGTCTAGGTGTGGGAGGCAATTTCTCACATGGCCCCCGTGAGGATTGGGGTTTGCACCTGTGCCATCTCACCTGGAGTGTGGGCTGGACCTAGTGACTGGCTTCGAGTGAACAGATTAGGCAAAAGCGATAGGACGTCACTTCTGAGATGAGATCCCAAGAGGCGGAGACTTCCGTGGCGCTGGCACGCCCTCTGGCCCTCCCCTGCTCGCTTGAATGAAGCCAGCTGCCAGACGGTGAGCTGCTCCGTGGAGAAGTCCACATGGCGCGGACCTGAGGGAGGACAGCAGCAGATGACAGCTCGCAGGGGGCTGAGGTCTCAGTCCAACAGCCCATGAGGGACAGGACCTTCTGGCCACTGCAGGAATGAGTTTGGGGGAGGTCCCGGGCTCCCCTTCCAGCTGAGTTTGACACAACTGCAGGCTTGACCAATGGCAACCTGGGAGACAGCCTGAGCCAGAGGACCCAGCCAAGCCACACTGGGAATCCTGATCCCAATTCTTTCTTTTTAAAGTTTTTTTTTATTGATTTTTAGAGAGAGAGAAAGGGAGAGGGAGAGAGAGAGAAACATCAATGTGAGCATGAAACATCAATTACCTGCCTCCTGCATGCTCCCTACAGGGGATCGAGTCCAAAACCCCGGGCATGTGCCCTGACTTGGTATCCAGCCAGCAACTTTCAGTGCATGGGATGATGCCCAACCAACTGAGTCACACCAGCCCGGGCCTAACCCCAATGCATTTGAGACAGTAAATGCTATTGTTTTAAGCTACAAAGCCTTGGGGTTTATTTATGCAGCCATCGATGACTAATGCATTAGTGAACACTTATTAAACACCTAACGTGGGCTTTTCATGCAGACATTTTATGGTGTGGGTGCCATTATTATCCCCATTTTATGGATGTGGAAACTGAGGCTCGAAGAGGCGAAGGAACTTGCCCAAGGCCACATAGCTAAGAAGCGGCAGAGAAAGGATTCAAGCAGAAGCCGTTGGCTCCAGAGTCTGTGCTGCTAACACCACACGGAGGAGGGAGGCACGACCTCTTCCCTGCAGAGGGCCTGTCTGATGGAGGAGGCTCGCTCTCCGCATCGAGGGCGGAGCCATCCAGCGGGATGATGGCTCTTTAGACTTGCTTGGCACCCAGCTTTGAGTCAACCAGCACCCCTGCCCTGTGTCCTCCAACCTGAAGGATCTTCCAGAACTGTCTTACCTCCTCCTGTCTTTGATGGGGCTTCCTAGTCTTTGACTGTTTCCTCCTTGAAACCTGATCTTCCCCATTGTTTCCTGATTCAGCCTCAAATGATTCATTGGACCTAATTCTGGATCCTGCAACCCTGCACGTCCAGGGCACCCGCTATGTGCCAGGCCTTTGCTATACACGTCATCCTTCTAATCATTAAAAGGCTGAGGCCCGGGGACGCAAACTGCCGTCTCGTGTGACCAGCAGTCACGCCCTGTCTGACCCGCTGGGCCCGGCCGCCTTCCTGGGCCTGTAATGTAAAATTGTCCTCGATGCCACAACCCCAAACTACAGGTCTCTCCCCACCCCTGTGACCAGGGTGCCCTCCAGAGTGGGCCACGCCTGGGAGACTCCTGGGGGTCTCTCTGATCTCCCCACTTGGGCATTCGCTCCTGAAGTACAGCCCAAGGCGCCAGCATCTAGTGGGCACCGGATACATCTTTGTTGAATAAAAGAGGAAACTGGCTTGTGAAGTAGCCAGAGGGCATTGCCCCCTGTCTGCCCAGCGTACCTTCCCCCTTCCTAGCAGGGCCATTCCCTTTGGAGGAATGAATCCCTCTGTAATTGTCACTCTACGAGACTGTCCCACTAGCCTCACCGAGGGGCAGGCAGGCAACCAGCTCCCTCTTTAGAAGCAGAACAAATGGCCTAGGCCAGTGGTCGGGAAACTGCAGCTTGCGAGCCACATGCGGCTCTTTGGCCCCTTGAGTGTGGCTCTTCACAAAATACGGGGCGCGCACGTACAGTGAGATTGAAACTTCGTGGCCTATGCACAGAAGTTGGTATTTTGTGGAAGAGCCACACTCAAGGGGCCAAAGAGCCGCATGTGGCTCGCGAGCCGCAGTTTGCCGACCACTGGCCTAGGCCAATGCTGCAGTGAGAGCTCTGCCTCTGCTCTGGCTCCTGAGCCCCCCACCTGGCCTGGCCCTCCCACCTAGCCTGGTCCCCCCAACCTGGCCTGGTCCCTCTGCCTGGCCCGGTCCCCCCGCCTGGCCTTGATGACCTTCCTGCTTACAGCCAGCAGCCCTCCTGTCACCCTGGGCCCTTGGAGCTGCCCCTCTGGCCTCTGCCTTTCTCACCAGGAGGTCGGGTCCACAAGCCAGAGGCTCTCACCACCAGCACAGGGTGGGGTGGGGTCTGTGTAGTCACTCGGCTCTGGGTAGGGACACCCTGTGGCCCAGCCTGACCTCGGGGCCATCAGGGGAAGGAGAAACCAGGGCCTGATGCTACCCCCACTCCCTGTGAGATCACTACCCACGCCCAATCCTCCGGGAAATCTCAACTCTCTTCCTTTCTCTCCATATCTCCCCTGACCTTCCCCCCAATAGGAGCCTGTGTACTAATTAGCTAAGAAATAACATGGCAGCATCATGATTCCTCATTAGCTCAAGAGAGTCCCAGCTACATGACTGATAGGCATCTACAAGGAAATCAACTCCAGTGCTTGGATTCTCTAATCAAGATTAATGAGGGGGGGGCAGAGGAACTTGGGGCTCAGAGCCTTCCGCAGGTCTCCAGGGAGCGACTTACCACGTGGGGGTGTAAGGAATGGAAGTGGGGAGATCAAAGGCCACAGGGCTAGTCTCAGAGTCTCAGACTCTGTTCTGTCCCCTTAGGCAAATGGCCCACTAAGTGAATCAGGATATACAGCCTACTGTGTGCCAGGAGACAAGACGCTGAAAGGAGCAAGTTAAAGCCCGTGCCCTTGTGGAGTTCACGGTCTGATTAAGGAGGTAGTTACAAAGGAGGGTGATACATGAGTTGATGCAGGGAATACCCAGGATTTATTGAGCGTTTACTATGTGATTGGCATCATCTTAAGTGCTTAGCATGTGGTGATGTCTTTAATCTTTACAATACAGCTATTATTGGCCCCAATTTACAGATAAGGAAACTGAGGTCTGAATAACTTAAGCAAATTGGCCAAGGCCACAGAGTTAATGAGAGGGAAAGAGGATAGAGACACCAGCAGAACAACGCTGGAACCCAAAACCCTTAGGCACCGTCTGAAAGCATGCTGACAGGCACCGGTGGTGGTGGTTGGGGTGGGAGAGGGACGGGGTGTGGTGAGAACCCAAGAGGTGGCCCGGACAGCAGGCAGGGTTTCTGCAGCAGGTCAGCCTTTGAGCCGGGTCATGACCGATGAACAGAATCTCGCCCAGTGGAGAGTTTATTGATTGATTTAGTGACTTATTCATTTATGCATCCCACAAACAAGTGCCTGGCCCCATCGGGAGCACTGCACACACAGCGGTGAACAAAAACTGACACGGAGTTCCCGTGCGGACGGGGAGGCTGGCATTGGACAAAGAGCCACAGGACCGACTCGTCCACCCCAGGCATGGGTCTGGGTCGTCTGCCCTGCTGACAGGGAGGGTGCCCCCCAGATGCCTCCCACAGCCCCAGCCCTGGCCTACGCTTGCCCGCCCCAAAGGTCTGTTCAAGAAGCCAAAGCATGCGGCTGGACTTGACCTGTAACGAAATGTTTGCCTGTGTCCTGTAAGCTCTCAGGCACTTCCGCTGCATCTCGCTTCCTGCCCTCCACCTTCCCAGCTGCTTCATGCACTTGGCCAAGGCAAGGCCACTGAAATGTGAACCGTTTTCCCCATCCACATCCTGCAAACCATTTAACTGCTCCTTAACTCCCCACAACAAGAAAGTGACATTCCTATGGCCCGGGGACCACTCTCCATTAACCTTTTAAAGGGCCTTTGGCTTTTTGTTGTTTCTGTTCTTGAAGGTGCTCATAGCCACTGAACTCGAGGGACCAGATTAAGTGCAATGCTTCGCTCCAATGATCATGCCACACACCACACCCCCCTCCCCCCCAATTCCTCAACTGTGGAGCTGGAGACAGGGGTCAAGAGGTTTCAGGGAGCAGGAGAAAGACTGGAATTGAATGTGCCACAGACACCTCCTTTTCTCCCAAGTTCTCTGCATTATTAAGATGCGGCCCCCAGGGTAACTGGCTGAAGCAACTCCCAGGAATGGTAATAGGGCTTCATCTGTTATCACTTCCCTTCTCATCATTCTCTGGGTACAGCTATCCTGTCGGGGTTTCCTAGGCTGACCCACCTCCTGTCACCCCTTCTCGCTTCTCAACCCCTTTTTAATGGGGATCTTCTATAAATCCAAGAGGGAGAACTGGTCTCTAGTAACCTAGTGAGGCCAAGAGAATGGTAGAGAAGGACATATGGTTGGCTGCTTCTAAATGGTTCCCAATGGTCCCCATCTCCTGCCTTCAAAACCTCATGTAAGTCCCTCCCATTGAGTGTGACCTGGAGTTAGTGAGATCCGTCCCCGGCTGAGCCTTAAGATGACACTGCAGCCCCAGCTGACACCCTGAGCCAGAGGACCCAGCTAAGTTCACCTGGATTCCTGACCCACCGAAACTGTGCTGATTTTAGCCTCTAAGTTCAGGGATAAATTGTTAGATAGCAGTCAATAACTTTAATACAGAGAATGAACAGAAAAAGGAGCCAGTCATGTACCAGAAGATATTCCACAGGCCCGCAGACTTTAAAGAACCTTCTCCAGGCATTGGACAAATGAGCACATCTCTAGGTAAGATACGTCTCCAACATCGCTGATCTGTGGCTGAGCTGGGCCTGAACAGATAAATGGAACTTGGCTCTCCCGTCCCTGTGTGCAGACTCTGTCGGCTGGCGTGGGAATTGTTGAAGGTTATCATTCGATCTCTTTGATATTTTAAATGTGGATTTAGAAAACGCTCACATCTCTCCCCGAGGGTAGGTTCCATGTGCTTAATGTCTGCATCCGAACCTGGATTGTGTTGGACAATCCTGGGGCGGGCCAGGTGTGGTGGGTCTGCGATCTTTCTCTACCACCGGGATTTTCAAAGGCCTGTTTGTAGCTCCCTGAGGGACCATGGGGGTCACTTGAATGAGTTTATAATGTGGTCTTTTCTTCCATTCTTCCAGGCAAATGGCTCAGGATTCCATGAGCTTTTGTTTTGACATCAGACTAAGGCTTACTTATTACTAACCCACTCGGTGAGTTATCAACAATAACCGGCAACTCGGAGCCGAGAGGTCTTTCTTTGGAGAGAGGTGGCTGCCTCCACACGTGGGCATCACACACTCCCCCTGTGCACAGGCTCATGCAGAGCCTGTCAATTCCCTTATTTTGAGGGGAAATGTGTCCTGTTATTTCTCAGCGAATCAGCAGGCTGGTCTTGAGTAAGCTGCGGTTTTCAATTGCTTCTCTCCTTGCTTTGTAATTAGCAATGCCTCCTAGTTTAACTTCACCATTTATCAGTTTAGTTTGTGGGGGTGGTTTGGTTAATCTTACTGGGCTTCAGTTAGCCTACTGGGCTTTCAAATGCGCACGCGTTACAGTTGAAAATGAATCATCTGTGCATCCCTGGCCAAAGCAAATGTGTGCAATGGCTTCGATGGTGATGTTTGGCTGTTATCACCAACTTTATTTTTTCAGCTGCAGAGTGAGCACCCATAGGACCCTTTTATCCCACTGAATTAATCTGTGTGCAAGAGTGTGAGAGCGTCTGTTGCAAGCTAGTCATCCTGCTTAGGCTCTCACCTGGGCCTCCAGATGTAGGCCAGATGTGCCCCATCCATGCACAGACCCAGCAGGATTTGAGCCCTGAGCATCCCACTAACTTCATCTCTCACCTATTCCCCGAACCCCCTTATTATGGGCCAAATTGTGTCCCCACCAAATTTGTATGTTGAAATCCTAAACCCCATGTGCCTTAGAACATGATTATATTTGGAGATAGGGTCTTCGAAGAGTTAAAATGAGACTATTAGGGCAGGCTCTAATCCGTAGAGCTGGTGTCCTTACAGGAAGTGGAGATGGGGACACAGACACACACAGGGGAAGACGGTATGAAGACACAGGGAAGAGAAGGCCATCCACAAGCCAAGGAGATTGGCCTCAGAAGAAACCAACCCTGCGGACACCTTGATCTCAGACTTCAAACCTACAAAAGGATGAGAAAAATTTCAGTCATTTAAGCAACTCAGTCTGTGATACTTGGTTATGGCAGCTTGAGCAAACTATTAATAGAGTCCTGTGTGTGGTTCCTGTGCACAGTAGGCTGCTCAGCAGCAGGGGAGCGTAGTAGGACCACACCCTAGCAGAGTGATTCAGAGGATGAGTTTTGCAGCCAAGGTTCTGTGGTTTGAATCCCAGCTCTGCTATTTACTAACCTATTCAAGCCACCTGACCTTGAGCAAGTTACTTAGTCCCTCTGTGCTCTCTTCCCCACCTATGAAATGAGGGAAGTAAGAATGTCTGTCTCAGAGGGCGGCTGCCTGGGTTAAATTAACAAGTAGGGTGTAGCATTAGATTTATTATTCATTCAACAAATGTGTATTGAATGCCTATGATTGCCAGGCATTGTGACAAGTGCTAGAGTATCGTGGTGAATGCCATACATGGTAGACCATGCTTTTTGCTCTCTCTTCTCCCCTCTACAAGGAATGCCTTGCTCATCTCTCTCCACCATCACTCGCTCTAACTTTTCATCCACTGGAACTGTCTCGGGTCATCTCCTCCAGGCTGGCCCCTCCTCTGGCTCCCATAGTATCTTCCTTTGGCTTAGCCTTACCACCTTGAACTTCGAAAAATATGTCCCCTGCTGGCCCATGGCAAGGACGCCACACACCCATCTCGGGACCCCGCACTGGCCCAGTGCTGGGGTGTGGCAGGAGTTCACCACATCACTCTCACACTCACCTGGAAGAATTGCTTCCTATTACCGTCCGTTCTTCACAGCCCATTCTGGGCTATTCTGTTCCTCTGTCCTCATCGTCACTATTCAAAGTCTTCGCTGAGCCCCTGCTGTGGACACAACTACCTCACAAGGCCCCAGTCCTCAATTTGATCCAAGTCATCTGAGCAGACATTGACATCCCGAGGCTGCTTTTCTGCGTGTGTATCTAAGAGTCGGGGAGAACAGACGGGATTCAAAGGGGACAGAGCTATAATGATAGAATGGGGTTTCGGGAGCCATCAGTTCACCTCCCTACCAGGTTGTCTGCCAGCCTCTTCCCACTGACTGCCCACTGCTCGACCCCCAAGACAGTCCATCCCATTGTTGATGGCGCCAATGTCCACCCCTGGTTCCTGGTCCTCTTCTCCAGCAATGTAATGAGGAGTTGCAGGAGGCGGTGTCGGGGCCCAGCTTGAACCCAATTCTCATCTATATTAGTGAACATCACGGCACGTCTGTGCTGTACCAGGCATGTCGGACCTTTGCAATATCTGTGGAGCAGTCTTATTTTCCTCATTTTACAGATGGGAGAACTCAGGCCTCAATTGGGCCCACTATGGGGAAACTCCTTGCCAAAACCACACCGCTGATATCTGCTAGGACAGGGGCTGGACTCCTGTCTGGCTGATTCCCAAGTATGGACGCTGGGTGGTCTCCCGGGCAACCTCCTGTGGTTGTCCCTCAACTTCCAGACTTGGATGAAGTAGGTTGTGGATTCTACATGTGGCTGGTGGACGAAAGGCTGCCCACTTTCAAGCCATGAGCTGGTAGCTGGTCTTTGAGGGGCTTACCCACTTCATGGTGCCCATGCGATGGGCCTTCCTGCCCCTGGCCTCAAACACCCAGGATGAGGCCCTGTCCTTCTTTCACCCCCAGGCCCCAGAAGTCTCCTGGGCTGGTATCTCAGTGAGCGGCCAGCTGAGCTCATAGAGCCACAGGCAGTGTCCCTGGCCCCACAGACCCTGAGGTCCCTCTCTCTGGGGTCTGCTGAAACAGGGCCTCACCACTGCTGTCCATCTTCCCGTGCCCCACAGGAAGACATTCCAGAACCTGTGGAAAGTGGCGTCAGGGCAAGTGACAGTAAGTCCAAGGACACTTGGAGGTCACAAGGCTGGTGCAAGACAGGAGAGAGGTGGCCATGGGAGGGTCTGCATGGGAGGATGGGGGAGGGGGCTGTCAGGAGTGGGTGGTGCTTCCCAGGCCCCAGATCACGGGAGAGGACACGGAAGTGTGTGGCTGGGAGTCAGGTAGCTGGGACTCCGTTCCATCATCTGTAAAAGGAAGATCGTAATGCCTGCCTTGTAGGGTCCTGTGTAAACTAAATTATCCTTTTATGCAAACCGCTGACCGCCATGCCTGGCCTGGACTATGTGCTCAATAAAGTAGCTCTAGTCTCTGCAGTGGCTGTGATGTGCATCTGAAAGCCTTCTCTCCTGGTGGTAATTTTAAAAGCCCATGTGTGTGTGGCCACCTCTGCAGTTTGCAAGCCTGTCCCTGACCATTGTCTCACGACCTTTGTCTGAGACCTGCCAGGCTTGGTTAGGGATGCAGATCGAAGTCCTGGGCCATCATGGGGGCCCCTGGGCTGTGCCTCAGAGTCACTTCTTCTCATTCCTGGCTCCAGCCTCCAAGGGGGCTGCTCCACCTGCGAAACCTAGACGGGGGGTGAGGAGCTGGGAAAGTAGGTCAGGGTGAAGCCACAGGGACTGAGGCAGGGGCACCCGATGCCAGAGGGGAAAACCGCAGTGTGATGCCGCCACAGACCACCTGAGGGCCGGCCCTGGGTCCCCCCACTGTCCCCAGCACCACCTTCCCTGTCCAAACCCTTGCCCTGCATCAGCTCCACAAACAGTCCCTTTAATGTTGAAGTCCGGCCTGGCGGGCAGGAGCCTCTGACCTTTCAGAGGGCCAGCGGGTACCCGGCCAGCTCTGAACGGGGCCCGGGAAAGCGGCGAGCTTGCAGGAGGCCAGGGCGAGGAGGCCAGGGACCTGGGCCTTTGTCTGGGCCCGGCTGCCCAGTGCCACGCCGACTGCAGCTATTAAAATGTCAATCGCTCCCCATCGGCCCGTGGCCTCCTCCCAGCCCCAGCGAAGGCGGGGGATTCACCGTTGTTTTGTCTTTCCCGGGCCTATCGATGTCTCCTTTAGGGAGCCTGTTCGATGCTGGCTCCAGAAAGCCCTGTGGAGCAGAGAGGCCAGCATTAAACCGGCTGCACGGAGGGACCCCCACAGACCCTCAATTTCCAGAGGCTTATGGATCAGAAGGCAAAAGAAAACGCCGTGTCTGTTCTTTTGCAAACGTCGATGGTTTCATTCATCACCCTCCCTCTGCCTCTCCCCCTGGCCTGCTCCCCCTCTTTATTCTTGCTCACCAGGGCTCTGCAAAGCGCTCCTCTCATCTCTTCCGCTCACAGGCCTGGGGATGAGAAGGCTGACAGGTGTCTCATTACCAGTCGCCCGCGCAGGGACTTTGTAAGGAAGATGCTGACCCGGTTGTTCTCTGGCTCTGCCAACAAAAGAGCGAGAGGGGAGTGGCCTGTGTCCAGAAGGCGTGTGGTCACACTGTGGGTGGAGCCCTCATGTGTCCACCGGAGGCAGCCGGCCTGGCTGGGACACCGCTCTGCCTGTCACTGGGGGGCACACGGCGCAGCCTCCCAGGCCTCAGTTGTGAGGATGGAGCTCCGATCCCTCTTTCCCTCCCTCCCGCCCTGGGTCGATGTGATGACCGGGTGTGTGTTCATCCGGGGAGCTCACTGCCAGCACCACCCTGTGCCGTGCGTGCACCCGTCCCCTCTTCCTGGCTCCCTTCCTTTCCGTTCTGCGTCCTCAGCCCCTGTCGCTCGCCTCTGCTTTCCCCTCTGCCTCTAGAAGGGGTGGAGGGTGCGCAGTGTAAGACCGAGGTTCTGGACCGGATGCCAGAGTCCCACCCCTGACTGCCAGGCACTTACTCACCTGCTCACCTTCTCTGAGACTCCTTTCCCTGAGGCCCTTAGTAAGTTGCTGGGTGACACCTACCAGCCTCCTCTCCCCCGGCCTCTGAGCAGGAGAGATGAGAGGGCCTCCTCCAGAGTCCTGGTGAATGGAGTGGCGAGGAGGAGGAGGAGGAGGAGGAGGAGGAGGGCATGAGGAAGGGCTAGGAAGAGGCTGGGATGAGCTGCACAGGACTGAGGAGGGCCTGACTTGGTGTGGTTCTCCAGGAACATTTGCTGTTGCTTTTATCTTTGAGAGAGAGAGAGAGAGAGAGAGAGAGAGAGAGATTAAAGGCAAATCCACAGACAGCCCCTTGGGAGGGGAGAGATATCTCTGAAGGAGGGAGAGGGAGGCAGGGCTGCCCCACCCATCCTTGTCCCATGATGATGCTTTCCAAGTGGCCCCGCACCCTCCTCTCTCTCCTGCTCCCTGACCTGCTCCCCTTTCAGAGTTCCCAGCCCGTTTCCCTGTTTCTGAAGCCCGGCCAGCAGACATCAGGGCCCGGGGCCTCCCTGTCCTTTCTGACCACATCCCCCTTGGGGCTGCTCCGCTCAGCTCACCACCTCCTGCTGGACACACCCCGAGAGGAGGGGCTCCGGCACCCAGCCCAGTCCTGCTGCTCTGCACAGGGCCTGCAGTTCTGTGGGGAACATTTTTTGAATGCACCACGTGCCATGGATTGGAAAACGCTGTGTGTGCACACATGTGTGCCTTTCTTAACACATGTGCATATGTTTGTATAGATCATGCCACCAGGTCTGTGTGTGCCCTTTTCAGATGCACCTGTCTGCATGCATGTGAGGTGCATAGCTGTGTGAGAACATGCAGGCACCTAAGTGCATGCTCACGTGTGCACGGACACCCCCTGCCTATGTGGGGGAGGCTGCATGCATGCTGGGCTCGGGTTTGGGGAGGGCCTGTGTGCAGGCCTGTGTGTGACTGCCCGCGTGGTGCACGTGGCATGTGAAAGTGGATACACCGGCAGCAGCTCCTGCTGCTTCGACACGTGAGTAGCTAGACAGGCCCCTTGTTACGGTGTCGTCTTATTAAACACCCGGCATGTTAATAGCACCGACGAAGCCGGTGATGAAAAGCTCTTTATTAAAAATAATAAGAAATGGCCTCTTGTTCCACGACGTCGGCGTCGCGCTGGGCCTCGAGGGCTGGCAGGTTATTAAAGGGGGATCAAGCGTCTGTAATTCGCCGTCTGCAGCGACCGCTTGCTGGATCTGTCTCATTACCGGCCAGCTGGGCCCACTGCCTCGGTCTCCCCAGCCTGACCCTGACACAGGGACAGGGGAACGGGAGGAGGCTGATGGGAGACATGCCAGGGGGGGCGCATGCAGAGCCCGTTCTGTTGGCCTGACCTCTGAGGACTGTTTTCTGGGTGATAACACAGTCTCCAGTCCCTGCAGGTCCCCTGAACCTCAGAGGGGGGAGCAGGTGGGGGCAGGCTGCCCGCCCCCAGCAGGTGCACCTGTACCCCTGGATGGTGGCCTCCTGGGGAGCAACTCCTACCTCCTCTGTGGGTCTGAAGCAGCCCCACCCTTTCCCCCTCACTTCCTCTGGACCCAGGAGAGGGGAGCCCCCCAGCAATGCTGAGCCAGGAGAGTGAGGACAAGGACTCAGGCCCCACACCCACACTCCTCAAACGTGGCTGTGTGCACAGATCCTCTGGGATCTTATTAAAGCGCAGAAGCGGATCCAGGAGGCCTGGGGTGGGCTTGAGTCTGCATCTACAAGGTCCCAGGGGAGACTGGTGCTGCTGGGCCATGGACCACACTTTGAGAAGCAGGGACCCGGGCCTCTCCCCTCAGGGAAGGACAGGAGAATGTCACATTGATGGACAAAGCTTTCAGCCCACCAAGGGCGTGATCCCCAGACGGGGAGGCCCCCATGAATAGGGGCTGCATCTGCTGTTCCCCCCTTGCCCTTTATGGTGCCCAAGCCCAGGCTCTGATCACAGGGCTGCCTGAGCTTTGAGAAGAGAGAAGCAACACTAAGTCACTGAGCCCCTACTATGTGCCAGGCACGTTCACAGGACTCTCTACTACAGATGCCAAAGCAACTATTATCCCCATTTTAGAGATGAAGAAACTGAGGCTGGGAGAGCACAGCACTTGCCCAAGGACAGCCGGCTCCTCAGTGTCAGACCCGGCCTCTGCCACTACGTCTGTCAGTCTCCCAAGCTCCGCTTTTCCCGCCGAGCAGAGCAAAGAGCTCCACACAGTGGTCCCCCTCCCCCCCTCCTCCTTCAGCCGCCTCCCAGGGGACCAAAGTCATGGCTGCAGCGAACGGTGGGCCTGCCTCTTTATATCTTGGAACATCCTGTCCCTGGTGGGCCCCCAAACCCTTTACCAACATGAGTTGCAACTACGAACACCTCTCTCCCTCTCTCCGAGCTGCTCGGGACATGCAACATGGGAGCTCTGTTTGCGGACGGATTTCAAGGCCTGAGATGCCAAGGGGGTCCCTTGTTTAAAGATCAGCCAGGCAGCTGACGTCCGAGATGGAGCCCTTTCCAGCACCCTCCTCGCTCCAGGTGCCAATGGAATGGAGATGACAATAATCGTCATGGCAGCAGTAGCAGCAGAGCTAAGACTTACTGCGTGCTTACCAAGTGCCAGACACGTTGCGTGTATTATCTCTCTTCTCTTAGTCACCAACAATGTATTCCCCCCTGCAGGTGGGAGACCCGCGGATCAGAGGGTTGAGGTCATTAGCTTGAGGACACACAGCTCATAGAAGCCAGGGGTGGGCTTGTATCCAGGCAGCCCGGCTTCAGGGCCCACATACTTCACCACAGAAGTACCTGAAGCTGAAAGTGGTTGATGGGAAACCCCCGCCTATGCTGGGAACCACAGAACCCCATTATGATGGGGCAGAACGGGGTCACAGAGCACTGGCACCACCTTCCCATTGCAGATGGGGAGACCGGGGTCGGGCACTTGACTGAGGTCCTACAAGTTAAGGAGGGAGCTGGACTCAAACCCCTGTGTCCTCTCATCAGCCTGACCGCAGCCTTGGGAGTTTCAATGGGGTCCTCTTAGGGTGCAGGTACCCCGAGGAAGGCTGCTCTTCACCTGCCAGCAGCATATTCCTGTTTAGCACAGAGCCTGGCTCATCGGCATTCAGTGACCGCAAGTTAGTACATTACTGTGGTCCAGACTGGTCCCCGCCATCCTGGTGCCAGGTGGCACCCACGCCAGCTCCAGGTCCAGGCCCCCGACCTCCCTAAGGAGCTTAGCCCATGGGGCCAGCCTGCTTCGGACTGTGGTCCGCCAGCTCTTAGAAGAAGGGCTGTGAGCCCTCCCAGGTGTCCCTCTAACATTCTGGGCGCGCACTTCAAAAGAGGCGCTTGCTAGCCCTCCATCCATTAGTGGCGAGAGTGCAAATCGATGCCACTTCTTTGGAGGACAATTTGGCGATAATGTAAAAATTTGAAATGCACAAGCCCTTTAACGCAGCCATGTCATAGCTAGGGATTTACCCCATAGACTCATTTTTGTACTTGTAGTCAAAATACACAAGCATACGCACACACACACACACACACACACACACACACACACACACGCACGCACATGCACATGCACACGCACACAGATATTTACACGGCATGATTTATAACAGCAAACAAACAAACAAACGAACAAACAGTGAAAACCACTAGAATGACCGCTGAAAGGGAACTGGTGAATAACGTCTAGCTCATCTGCACAAGCAAATGCCCCCTGGTTCAGGGTGGCAAGGTGACAAGGGGCGTAGCTCTGGGACCCGCCTCTGTGAGTTCCAATTCCCGCTCGCTCACTTACCTGCTAAGGTGAAGCTGGGCAAGTAACTTAATCTCTTTGGACCCATTTCTTTCTGTGTAAAAAGGGGGTGATAATTGGACCTGCTTCAGACGGGTTGAACAGATTAAATGAGCTACCGCGCGATCATCACGGGAATAATGCCTGACCTAGAATCGGGGCTCTGAAACGGGCCCTCTGGTGAGGGTTGTGGCGCTGCTGAAAAGAGCGATGTTCCTGGATGTGCTGCTTTAGAACGATCTCCAAGGCATATTGTTCAGTGGAAACTGCAAGACCCAGACGGTATGAAAGAGATCTTTTTGTGTCCATTTTTAAAAGCATGTCTAAATCATGCTCTCCTATAATGTCTTAGTCTTCTACGCACCTGTGCCTATTGCTTTTTGGAAATAAATGCTTAAACATGGGCTACGGGAATTAAGGGCACCTTTTGTTTTGTCTCTTATACTTACATCTATTTAAAAATCTAATAGATGTTCAGTGTACACTTATATTTTTCATTGTGGTAAAAAAAAGATACCATGAAATGGACTATCTTAACGGCTTCTGAGCATGCAGTTCATCAGTGTTAATATAACTCACAGCTTTGAATATTTTCATGTTGTAAAACCAGAAACTCCACACCCATTAAGCACCTCTCCATCTCCCTCTCCCCCTAATCCTTGGAAACCACCATTCTACTTCCTGTCTCCATGAGTTTGACTACTCTAGGCACCTTATATCCGAGGAATCGTACCATGTTTGTCTTTTGGTGACTGGCTTATTTAATTCAGCATAATGTCTTCATGTTTCATCCATGTGGCAGTATGTATCAGAGTTCCCTTCCTTCTTAAGGCTGAATAATATTCCATTGTGCACACATGCAACAATTTTTTATGCATGGACTTGTTGATGGGCAATTGGGTTGCTGCCACCTTTTGTCTACTGTGAATAATGTGCTATGAACATAGGTGTGCAAATACTTCTTGGAGATCTTCCTATTCTTTTGGACAGATATTCAGACATGGAATTGCTGGCTCATGTGGAGCAGACACTAGGCCTGCTCTATAGCTTGTGCTTGGAGGGGCACAGCCGTCAGTCCATCCCTGGAGAGGGAAGTGATTTTTCCTGGGCCCTTCCAGGAGCAGACAGACCTTAGTACATTCCCTGAGAATGGAGAAGTTGTCCAAGAACACTGAGAGCACTCGGGAACATTTGCAAGCGGTTCTCTTTGGATTTTGAATGCGCTTTAGGGTAACGTTGGGCCAGAAGCTTCTCTCATGTTTGGGACGGCTGGTGTTTTGTCTGATTCGATGCAGATGATGCAGGGAGGCTGTGTCGATGGCTTCGAGGTGACAGCAGCTTCCTCTCCCCCACCTTGATGCTGGGATGGTCAGGAATTCCTAGACCAGGTTCAGAGGAGATGGGTTCAAAAAGTCACCGTATGCAGTTGGCTTGTTCATGACCTCTCTCTCCCTTTGAACGCAGGAAAAGAACAGGGTGTTAAATTAAGTGTCAGGCCCTAACCGGTTTGGCTCAGTGGATAGAGCGTCAGCCTGCGGACTGAAGGGGCCCGGGGTCTATTCTGGTCAAGGGCGTGTACCTTGGTTGCGGGCACATCCCCAGTAGGAGGTATGCAAGAGGCAGCTGATCAATGTTTCTCTCTCATCGATGTTTCTAACTCTCTATCCCTCTCCCTTCCTCTCTGTAAAAAATCAAAAAAATATATTTTTAAAAATAAATAAACAAACAAATAAATAAAGTGTCGGGTTCCCAAAAGCCTTCTCTTCCCTTCTCTCCTGGATGGTGGGGGAGTGCTAGGCACCCACCTGACACGGCTGGACAGAGGTGGAACCGAGAGAGGGCACAGTCGGGACAGGAATGGAGTGTGCTGGTCTCTGTTCACTCCACGTGCAGGAGAAGGGCTCTGGCTCAGTCCCCAGAGGCAGAGGCAGGCGGGAGACAAGCACTCACAGGAAGCCTTCACTAGGAGGCTTGGGAGGGCCTTTCCAGGGGGCGCCGAGAGCCCAACTCCAGAGCAGGTGGGCTCTGGGTGTGGAGGATGCTGGTGGGCACTGAGGCTGGGGGAGCAGTGTGATGACTCGGCCTCCACCTGCCGCCCCGTCACCCCAGGCTGTTCGGGATCAGCCCCTCATTCCTGCAGGTTTTCCCGGGGGCCCGGAGGTGCTGTTCCATCAGACAGTGGTTTGGGAGGAAGGGAACAGAGACAGTACACAGGTGCCCAGAGGCCCCCGCTGGCCCCCGGGCTTAGCAGGGAGGGTGGCAGAGAAGGCTGGCTTACTCCTGGAGGGCAGCTGCCCCTCGCCTTAGGGATTCTTTTCCAGGACTTACCTTGCCCTTGTCCTTGCCAAACGGGGCATCCGTTCTCAATAATAACAGGGAGTCTGCCAGAGAGAGGGGGCCGCAGGGCCGGGGTTGACGAGGGCTGCAGTGGCATCCACCCGAGGCTTGCTTTGGCACACATCGCCTGGACAGCCGATTGGACCAGAGACGATCCTATCACAGCGTGCAAAGTGCCACAATAGGGAACACACAATAGAGAGAACCCTGACCTGGGAGCCAGTGGCAGCTCAGCTCGGCGTTGAGGGTGAGAAGGAGGGAGAGAGGAGATCCTGCAGAAGGATATGCACTGTGACAGCCTTGGGGTGGGAGGGTGTTGAGAAGGAGACAGACAGAGACAGAATGCTGAAAGGAGCGGGACTGTGACAAGATCGGAGGCCGGCACAGCACTAAAGCACATTCAGGCCCTGGCTGGTTTGGCTCAGTGGATAGAGTGTTGGCCTGTGGATTGAAGGGTCCTGGGTTCAATTCCAGTCAAGGGTACATACCTCGGTTGCTGGCTCGATCCCTGGCCCTGGTTGGGGCACATGAGGAAGGCAACCAATCGATGAGTCTCTCATACATCAATGTTTCTCTCCGTCTCTCACCTTCCCTTCCACTCTCTCTAAAAAATCAATGGAAAAATATCCTCGGGTGAGGATTAACAAAAAATATAAATAAATTTTTTAAAGCACACTTGGAAACTGAGACTTTATCCCTAGAGTGGTAGGGAGCCAGTGAGGGTTATAAGCAGCAAAGGCCATGATCCCACATTCTGATTTGAAAAGATTACTCCTGCTTCTGCTGAGTGAGAATAGATTGGAGGCGGGCAGGAGGCCGAGCAGGGAGGCCAGTGAGGACGCAGGTGTGGAGAAGATGGTGACCTGCACTTGGTGGGTGGCCACGGAGGTGGAGAAAAGAGGATGGATTTAATATGTAGGAGCCAGAATTGACAGGTTACAAGGAGTGAAGAAGAGAGGCATCTAGGGGAGCAGTGAACGCTGATTGGGCACAGACTGTGTGCCAAGTGCTGTTCTAAGCATTCTACCTGTATCATCTCACGGACTCCTAACCACAGCCCAAGGATGCAGGTGCATTGTTGCCCCATCTTACAGGTCAGGAAACTGAGGCTCAGAGAGGTTAAGTACCTTGTTAATGGTCACACAGCCAGGAGTGGTAGAACTCAGGGGACTGACTGCACAGCCCAGGGCCTTATCCCTTACTCAGTGGTGGCTTCCTTTTCTGGCTTCCGGTGAGACAGAGGTACCGTTTATTGAGACAGAAAACCCAAGAAGGAGGAGTAGACATAGGGACAAACACGAATTGTGTTTGAGGCACCTTGGATGAGTCCAACGTTCAGGTATGGAGAAAGGAGTCTAAAAGAGGCATCTGTCTTTGACTGATAAGCCCAGGAAAGCATCATGGAAGAGGAGGGGATACCAACGTCCCTGGCCATGAAATGTGATAAGGAAGGAGGGTGATACAGGCAGAGAACATTCAGTGGAACACAGCCGGCAAGACATTCTTAAGCAGGGTTGCAAATCGAGTCCCCTGGGAATGGAGGAAAGCTTTAAAAAATACAGCCCTGAGCTCTAGACCAGAGGCTAGCATGGAGCCCAGCCTCATGGATCCTGTAAAGCCCCCCCTAAGCCCCAAAGGCCCCTCCCCCTGGACAGTCTCCTGCAAAACCAGCCTCTTACCTCACCGGGTCTACCTGGCCCTCTTCTGCGGCTGCTTTTGCCTTTGAGACACCGTAGCTGACTCCAGAGTCTACAAATCCTCCTAGAGTCTGTCCCATAATGTGTCCCCAGAGGCACATCCCCAAATAAACAAACAGCTCACGCCTGCCCTGCAGAGGGAGCAGCCTGGGGCACTGTGACCCTGGAAAGTGTGTGGTGGGCCTTTGAAAGCAACAGAAGGCTTTGATGGCACCGCAGTGACGCTTGTCTCCCACAGGTGTCAGGCTCTTGAAAAGCAGCACAGCTCTCCTGCTCCCTGAGGGAGGTGGGTTCTGGAAAGTGTCTGGAAATGCAGAGCTAGTCAAGGAAGGGACAGGGCACAGCTTCAGAGCTTGAGCTCTGGGGTCAGATGGACCTGAGTTTGAATTTCCGCCCTCTCTCCATTGCTTGTGTGAGCTCAGGAAAGTTATGACTCAGTTTCCCCATCTGCAAAATGGGTACAATAGTGACGCTTCATTAGCATCAGAAGACTGGATAGAGACTGTGTGTTATCTACTTAGCCCTGGTGTATGGCCCAGAGAAAGAGCTTAATAGTAACAACAGCAACAACAATAATTTTTATCTAAGGTGTGGGAGATCAGGGCACACCTAGAATCTAGAACTGGCAGGTGCTGGGCCTTCGTTCTGACTCTTCCTGTATTAGCCTGGGTTCTGGGAAAACAGAGTCTGCAGCCACAACCTGGTCCCTGCCTAACACTGGGCATATTTCTGTCCCTGGAACACCCCAATTTGGTCCTGCCTCAGGGTCTTTTCCTTTGCTCTTCCTTCTGTCTGGTGGCCATAACAACACATTGCCCCACCCCAGACCACACACGGAAGTCTCTGGGAGTGGGCCCCTGAAGTCTGATTTCCGGGCACACTCCCTGGGTGAGGCTGCCATGGCTAACTCAGGCACCAGCATTGGGAACCGCCCGTGGAGAGGGGTCACACCTCACCCCTCTGGGCTCTCCCCTGAGACAGTCCCAGTGCCCATCCCACATGCCTCCTCCAACATCCTCCCCCATCTCCCCTCCCCCAACGGGCCTTCCTGGGCCAGGCCAGGCGCCTCCGGAGAGCTGGCAGCTCCACTGAAGGAAAAGGAACTTCTGCCCACGGCTTCCCTCAGCCTGAGTCATTCTGCCGGGGACGGCTCGTCTGCCTGATTTTGGAGTCGGAACCCCCCTCTCATCCTGCGACGAGGCCCACGCATCCGCCCAAAGAGAACACGATTCCTAAGCAAACAAAGCTCCTTGTCCTGACGTCCCCCCAGTCTGTCTCTCTGGGTGGCAAGAGCTCATGGTCACCATGATAGGCTGCCCTGCCCCTGCCCCTGCCCCTGTGGTCTAGGACTGACCCCAGTCCTAGCCAGGGGGTTCCCAGGGAGCCCGGGCCAGTGTCAGATGGCCCTGCATAAAGAACGTTTGCTCTGACCTTTTACCAGGGAAGGGGTCTCCTGCCTTGGCCCTGTAATCTGTCCATACTGTCCATACTGACCATGGGCCTACGCAGCATTGAGTTCCTCCAAAACCTGCTCTTGCCATCCCTTCTCCTGGTGGGTAGCCGCCATCCGAGCTCCAAATACTAGTAGCAGCCGCCCTGGTGGGTGGAAAGGTGTTAATTGACAGATCAAAGTCCTGTGGATTAGCCCTGCTAAATGGCTCAGAGGGTCCATGTGTCGGCCGTAAGCCTGGGACCACCAGGGACTTGGCTGCCACCTACGTGGGCATCCGAAATCTGCGCGGGCTCCAACCTTCCACCTGGCCTGTCCTGGTAATGCCAAGTGGGCAGAAGTAGAGTCTTCTCGAGCCAGATTCAACCTTCGGGAAGAGCGATGCTGGCCGCTTGCCACCCACGGGGCGCTGAAATGCATCTCAGACGCTGGCACCAGCATCCTCAACGTCATTGTCTTCACGCGCGTAATGGTGCTCTCGCTGCTCCTGTAACAAACTGCCCCAAACTCGGTGGCTTGCAACAACCCAGGTGTATTCTGGGACAGTTCCACAGGCCCGAAGTTTGAAATGAGTCCCACAGGACGAAACCGGAGGCTCCAGGCGGAGAGCCCGGTCTTTTACCTTTTTGAGCTGCTGGAGGCCGCCTGCATTCTGTGGCTCGTGGCCTCTCCCTCCATCTTCAACCCCTGCAGAGTAGCATCTTCTCTTCCTGCCTCTGCTTCCCACAGTTCCATCGCCACACGGCCGTTTTCTTATGTTCCCTTCCCCCACTCCTGATCATCTAGATTAGA
>NW_005354186.1:1117662-1136471 GCF_000412655.1 Myotis brandtii | reverse complement strand
CCCCATAACAAAGAAACAGAATTTCCGGAGGATGAGGCCCAGAAATCAGGATTTTAAAAAGATTCCCAGGTGATTCTAAGGTGCAGCCAAGGTTGAGAACCACTGCTCTAGAATAATCTCCCCATCTCAAGTTCCTTGACTTAATCATGTCTGCAGAGTCCCTTTACCTTTACGTGGCATTTACAGGTCTGAGTATTAGGATGGGGTGTCCGTGGGGCCATTACCCAACCCCCCACACAGGTACCATTTGGCCCGCGCTGGCCGCTGCAGCCCTGTGCTGAGTACTTTTTCACACGTTAACTCGCCGTGATGCCCAACAGCCCTGGGAGGCAGGGGTAGTATTGCCCCGTTTTACGCAGGAGGAAGTGGATGCTCTAAGAGGTCAGGTAAGGAATTCGAGGAACGGGTGAAGCTGGGATTTGAACCCAGCTCTTGGTGATAACAAAACTGTACTCTGAGCTGTATGATCCCGCCTCTCCCTGTGCTCCTCTTCCCTCATCCAACGCTGTAGACTTCCTGAGAATGGCTTTTGGAGTCCTGTCCTCATCTGCTACCCTGCCTCCCTTCTAGACTTGCAGGGATGGAGCCAAACTTCCACCCACAATGAGCAAAGAAGTCACCAAAGGAGACGCGCCAGCCTTCTCACCCAAGAACTGCTCTTTGCAAGGTGCCCACCTGGCCCACTAGGCCGCACCTTTGCTCCCGGGCCAGCCGTCTCTCCCTTGGAGGGAAGACAGACCATCTGCTCGACCAGGGCTGTGGGGTACGTCAGCCCCTCGCAGCCACGATGGAGAGGCCGGCCTCACTGGGTTTGTCTTATCTCCGGGCTGCGGTCACCTCACTCTCCCTGCAGCGCGGGCTGGCGAGCTATTTCTGTCTCTGGATCAGATACGGGACCATGATTTATTGATTGTAATAAACATTGCTTAACACGCACTTTAGCCACACGGCTCACTCACCATTTACATAAATCTCAGCCCTCGGGAGACATTCACTTCCTTTGTAGTAGGAGTGCCAGGTGAGGAGGGGGCCGGGATGCAGGGCGGGGGGAGCTACTTGGGGTGAATGGATGCGCTCATTTGAAGCCAGAGAATGAAGGCCCATCCACCCGCAACTGACGCGCCCATATCGCCCAATCGGTTATCCCATAAGAGGGTCTTGTCGAGGTGCTGCTGTGGCAGAGGCTGCCAGAGCCCACTGCTGCCCTCAGCCCCTGACCGGCATCTCATGGCATTTTTTTAAAGGAAAGCCACAGTCTTTGTCTTATTTCCTTTCCTGCTCTGGGGAAATGCAGCTGCCTCTGAGATGAAACGTCGGCTCCTTTTTGCACAAAAGGATTTCCAAGTAGGTCAGACAGCCTTACGCCAGGAGCAGGCTTTGCGGGGTACCATCTGGGGGGACCTGGGGGTGTGAACCTGTGAGGAGAGGTTCTCCTTTGGGCGGATGATAGGGTAGGAAGCAGGACATATGCTGCCAGGGGGTGCCTTTTTACATGCTCAGCTCTCAGCCGGGTGTGTCACACATAGCAGGTGCTCACTAAAGAATGGGTGATGATAAAGTAGCAATGGTGCCGGAGCTGGCAGTCAAGGTCAGGGAGGGAGTGGCTGGGATAATGAATGGAGATTCCTGAGGGCTGACCCTGGTTTTGTTACCTGCTGAATTCCCAGTGGTGATGAGAGCACCTGGCACTTAATAGGGGCTCCATAAATATTTGATTAATGAATGGATGAGGTGATGTGGATGGTGGGGGCAGGCACGGTGTGGGCAGGGTGGAAGAGACACCTATGAAAAGGATGTGACAAGGTTGGGGATGGAGATCACAGGGGCTGGGTGTGATGGTGATGGTGGGTTGGCTGGCAGCAATGTTGAGTTGGTGCATTCAGGCTGCAAGGGATGTAGACATGGGTGTGGTTCTTCAAGGGATGGGAACCCGTCCCAGATGTTGGTGGACCAGGCCTCGGGGAGAACGAAGCTTTGTTCAGGATTGGTGCCTGGCACGCTGCTCTTATCCCTGCTCTCGGGCTTTCGTCTCTCCTGGTTTCAGCTCAGCTCTCAGCCTTCTCTCCACATGTTTTGACCATGTCTGCTCCTCTGCATTCCCTGAGCACCTCTCTCTCTCTCTTTCACACACACACACACACACACACACACACACACACACGTGCACACACACACATATTAGGAGGCAGGGCACTCAGAGCTGGATGCTTCACGGAGGACCTGTGCACTTGGGTTCATGGCCACCTCAGTGCCTGCACTGGAGTCTGACAGATCTGGTTCAAATCCTGATGTCAGACCTGGTGCTTGACCTACTCACCTCTGTTTCGGCGCCTGGGAAATGGGCCTGATGGAAACAGCACCCGCCTCCTAGGAAGGCTGTGAGGGTCAGTGAGGTCATTCGGTGGAGCGCTGGGCACAGCGCCCGACACGCAGGACTTGCTCAATACGAGCCCGTTAGTTTCCCCAGGGTGGGGTTGGACCCAACCCAAGGCCACCTCATGAGCTTCCCACCAGCCTCTGGTGGCCTTAGTTCAGCCTTTATCCTGGATCGAGTCGGCCACGACCACACGTGGGACCGTGTGTTACAAAGCGAAGCGTCCCACGTGAGTGGAACCACGTGAGCCAGGGGAAGGCCAGGCACCTCATGGGCAGCTGGCATCTGTGTGAGGGAGGTGTCTGTTCTGGGGGACAGGCTAGCTTCAAAATCTGGGGACTCAAGGGAGATAGAGGGGGGCGCTGTAGCTTTGAGGTCTCATACTGATGGTGAGGGGGAGGAGAGGGAGGATAATCAAAATAAAAGTGAAATAATAATAATATTGGTATTTATTGAGCCTGACTCGGTGCTAGGCCCCCGTGCTAAGCATTTTACTGGTATTAACTCACTAAATCCTCACATGAATGCAGAGGAGTGGGATTGTTATTGTTATTGTACTTATTTGCAAATGAGAAAAGCGAGGCTTGGGGAAGTAAAAGTGAGCAAGGGCTCTCGGGAGGATGACAGTGTGAGGCAGGGAAGGGACTTTTGCCCCCGGCTCTCAGGAGCTTCAGGCCCAGCTGCCTGCCCTCTGTTTCCAAGCAGAGGTCAGGGTGGAGGGCAGGGAGCTCCAGGGGCCCCAGACCTCCCCCACCCGTCTCGCCTCAGAAACTCCATGCTGCAAATGTGGCAGTTGGTCCACTTTTCGGGGTCGAGATGAAATGGGATCACATCTATAAACACACCTGGCACTCTCAGTGAGGTTCCTTCTGCTCTGCGGAGGTTCCTGGAGATCCTCCCGTCCGGACGTGCCAGAGCACAGATGGGGAAACTGAGGCCCAGAGAGGGGATGGATCTCCTGAGCCCATGGAGCAGGCCGCCTCAGCCCAGATCTTCTGCCCCAGCCCCTGCCCCTCCCCATCTCAGTCGTTCCTAATTCCATTCCACTCAACAGGCTTTGCTTTCTCCCCTGCTAAGTGCAGAACTGCCCCGATCATTTTGAAGAGGTAAAAGGAAGCACGACTATGTTGCTGCCCTTGACTTTTGAGGCTGGCCATGCACACAGATGCTAAGAGACAGCATGGGGCAGCTTGGACACGAGCCTGAGGTTGAGCAGGCCTGGCTGTGCCCATGATCAGTAAGTCAGGACAGAGGGGAGGGGTCTTGCAAACATGGGAGGGTCCCGGAGGCATCCTCAGCTGTGCTCTCTGAGGGGAGCTGCCTGCTGCTGAGGGGATGGGCGAGCTGCAGATGTCCTGCGTGCATCCCACCAGAACCTGGGGAGGAGCACCAGAGAGGAGAGGCATGAGGCGCTGAGCGGGTGTTACCCACGGCCCAAGACCTCAGGCTGGTCCCCCAAGGACAGGCCTCAGAGGGGAATCTCTGAGAAAGGGGTCAGGGAGGGGCAGATTGAGTAGAAAGTGTCCTTGGATGTAAAGGATAAATAGAGTTAGATAGAAAGGAAATCCAAGGTGACAGGCACAGTTAGACCAAAATCAGAGGCAGGAATGAGCAAAGTGGTGGAGAGAGAGCAAAGCTGGGTAAAGTATTCAGGGAGAATTGAAATACGTCAAAATTTCAAATACTAATGGTTGACATTGATGAAAATTCAAAAACCAATATGTCATCAGCATTTTTTTTAAAATTTGACATCTTTAAATATTCAATATTCCCTTCCAAGAAAATCTATCGCTTCTTTCTGAGTGAAATTGTGCAGCTTTTTGAGAAGTTTCTTGAATTAATATCCAGTGAAAGAGATTTTCCTTTTTCAGATTTTGTTATAAAGCAATTTTCTTGTGGATAAACATAGAGGGAAGTGAGTGTCATTAAGATTAGCAGCAACTGGGCAGTTAACAGGTCAATTTCTATAATATTATATAGGAAACAACAGTTCGGTTCTTTGAAAGAGGCCAGCTTGAAAAAAATAAACCTACAGTTTCCCAAACAATAAACAACAACAACAACAACACCCCAAAATATGTCTCTTTGGGATATTATTTTAAGCTGGTTATTTTCAAGAAACAATATATGTAAAACAACAACAAAAAAACACACACACACACACACACACACACACACACACACACACACACACACACCACAAAACAAACAAAAATCCACCTTTAGGGAATAGAAAGAGGTTGGCGCTGTCCGTGGTTCTGAAAACAGCCGTGAACAGTGACAAAGGCCCCCTGCTCAGCGGTGTTGATCTTCTGGAGGCGGTAGGACGGCCTCTGTGAAGAAAGACCACGTGCAAATCACTGAATAATGGGATCTCCGCAAAGAGGGTGAGACGGGCGATGGGAGAAGCTGAAGCCAGGCCAGAAGGGGACAGGTCATCTCCGCCAGTCACATCCCAGCCCCAGGGAGCAGGTCCTGGGATTGCCCCTCTGCTTCATAGATGAGGAAACCTAGGCTCGGGAAGTGTAAGTAATTAATGTATAGTAGCCCCTTAAAGAAGGACTCCAAGACAGATGGAGGGGGCAGAGCCCAGGTTCACACCACCCACCACCCCATCTGGTCTTAGATTGGGTTTTCCCAGGAGAAGACTCTGACACAGGGTTTGAGTGGAGAGAGATTATTTTTTGAAGGGGTCCTGGACACATGTGTAGAAACATGGGGGAGTGAGACAGGAACAAAAAGAGAAGGAAGCCAGCTGACAGGGTGATGGAGCAGGTGTCTACTGTGGGGAACTGGGGCTCCTGCCCAATGAGGCCTATTGAGCGAGTGCACAGAACAGACCCAAGCTATTATGACTGAGGGGCGAGGGACCTTCGGTATCATGCACCACCTCCATTCTGTCTTTAGTTGAGGGCTGCTCCCACCTCCAGCCTGCCCTTCTGGCAGGTGAGTGGGCACTGGCATCCAGGGAAAGCCCCCCAGTATGCTGACTGACGGGAGCTGTAGGGGTGGCTCACACAGGAGAGATTGAAAGGGCACCAAGAGCATTGGCCATCCCAAATAGACTACATTTCCAGGCACAGTGAGAGAATACTTTCTGGAGGAAGGAGTATCAGCAAGGGGCACATAGTTGACAACGTCAAGTGCCAAGCCTGAGAATTTTAACTTTATACACCTCTTGGGGCCACATGCAGGGAGCGAAGAGAGAAAGAGGAGAGTGAGGGTAACCACCAACAAATAAGCAACTGCTATAAACAAAGAGCTTTAAGTGCATTACATCATTTAAAGTTTGCAACAGCTCGGTGAGAAAAGGGCCTCTTTTAAGATGAACAAACTGAGGTTCAGCTCTGGATTTTTAACGCCCAAAGTTGCACAGCACACGATTGTAGAGCCTGGAGACAAACCTGGACTTGCTGTGTTCGTCCACTTCCTGCCCCATCAGGTGCCAAGTGAAGGAAACCGAGTGCTGGGGAGGCCTGGGAGCAGAGCCAGCACCTCGCTGACTTAGCACCCACGTTCCCTCCACAGTGTGAATGTCAGCCACCTAAATAGCTGTGGTTATTTGGCTAAATTAATCCTCGGAGGAACTGCATAAATATAACTGGGAAGGCACACACACACACACAGAGACGCATGTATATTTAACACGTATAAGGGGTTCGTCGCTGCGTGATGATAAACAGCCTGATGACAGGCAAAGGAAAGATATAAATACAAAAAATTATAACCAGGGGCTGTGTGCAGGGTGCCAACAGCATGTGCGACAGAGGGCTCCTCCAGGGATGGGCTACAGGAGGTCGGGGAAGGATTTCTGGGGCCCATGCAGGAGAGAAAAGGCTGAGCTGCATCAGGCATGAGCCCCCGTGAACTGCTGAGCCGGCCCCCAACATTCCATTCAAGGAAAGCCAGACCACCTCTTGGAGCCTCAATTTCCTCCTCTGTTAAATAAGTATAATGATACATTTATAAAGATGGAATGTAATAGCATGCATAAAGCACCCAGCATTTGTCAAATAAATCGATGGAGTCAATGAGTAAATGCCAAAAACATGGCCCTATCAGGGTTGCTAGGAAGTTGGATTATTGTGACCAGGCCCAGAGGCTTAGAGCTGCTCCCACCCATCTTTGTACTCCTTCCATCAAAAGTAAAAGGACCAATGGGTGTGGCCCCAGAGGGAAAAGACCCTCCCCCTAGAAGGAACTCATAGCAACTACAGTTATTGACTGATTGTCTGCTAGTCCTGGATTGAACAACTTCAATACATTTTCTATTTAATTTTCACAACAGCGTGAGGAGCTGGTTATGTTTACTCCATTTTCAAGATGAGCCTTTCTAAGGCCCCAAGAGGTGATGCAACTTGTTTAAGGCCAGACAGCTAGTATGATGGGTTGGATTGTTTCTCTCAAAGACTCACATGTTGAAGTTCTGGCCTCTGGTGACCTTACTTGGAAATGGGGTCATGACTAATGCAATGAATTAAGAGGAGGCCACACTGAAGTGGGTGGATCCCTAATCCGTTGTGACTGGTATTCTGATAAAAAAGGACATTTGGACACCAATTGGAGTGATGCGTTCATAGCCAATGAATGTTAACGATGACCAGGACACCACCCAAAGTGAGGCGAGAGGCCTGGCACGGATTCTCCCATAGTCCCCCAGGTGGAACCAAGACCTTTGTCTTGGATTTCTAGACTCCAAACTGTGAGACACTACACGTCTGGTCTTTAAGCCCCCAGTTTGTGGTACTGGTTGGGGCAGCCCCGGCCAACGAATACAGCTAGGATTTGAACCCAGATTGCTCTGAATTCAGTGCCTGCCACTTCTCAATGCACGGGGCATCCTTCCACCAAGACCCAGCCTGCCCAGCTGCGGGGATCTGGAGAGGATTTGCTGAGCGGATGCTTGGAGGGGCCAGGGCAGAGGAGGAAGCAGGGCTGATGCAGGAAAGAGCTCTCCAAATACCAGTTCTAGCCCAACCAGTCTTCCTAATGAGGGAGCAAAGCTGATCCGGGTGGGTTCCAGCAGGCAAAGGCACAGGAGGGCAGAGCCTCTGCTGGCAGGGGCGCAGCAGGCCCTGTGCTGGCCGAGAAAAGCCCGTGATGCCCGCTGAGTCCTAAACCCCTTAAAATCTCCCAGTGGCCAGAGGTCAGCTGTGAGAGGAGGGCTGGCTGTGCCCGACACAATCCTGCTGCCTGGGCAGCTGCCAGAGCTGAGCTGGGCTGGGCTGGGGGCAGAAGTGGAGTTGGGTGAACAGGAACCAGGAATTGTACTGCCCGAGTTGCCATGGTAACCGTGATCTTCCAAGTGCGAGCCAACGGAGGCTGAGGTCTGAGGGGATTTGGTGAGGACAAGGGTGCATGTGTAGGAGGCTGGGACGGGGAGGCCAGCATCTCCTGAGAGTCGGGTATACGCCAGAGACCATGCCAGGCGCTCTTCTTAACTTCCCTTGTTTAAAACCCCACAACAGCCCTTTGAATGGGATGTGTTTATCTCTCTTTTACAGACGAGGAGACTGAGACCAGGCAAGGGGGAGAGCTTTGGCCACACAGCTGGTGAGAGAAAGAGCCAGAACTGGAACTTGCCTTGTCCATCCCCAGAGCCCCAGCCTTTTCTTTCCTCTCCACCCGCCCGCCTCCCGGACTCAGCAAGGGTTTGGTCTGAGGCCCAAGGAAGGGACGCTGCAGCCTTCAGCCTGGCTTCGGGGGATAGGAGCCCTGGAGTCAGCAAGCCCTTTCCTCATTTTGGAGTAAACCCCAAAGTTTACCTAATGGTAAAAGTTCCTTGGCTCCCAAGGCTACTGGCTAACACCCTGGCCGGCCTCCATCCGCCAAATTCGTCAGATGGATGAGGATAAAGATGTGGTCTAAGCGAAGCACTCAACCTATCACACAGCCCAGGCCAGGCCTCTGCTGTGTGTGCCAGGCCAACCCAGGAGGGGGGCTTACAGGGGGAGGGGGAAACTGGGGAATAGGAACGGCTGGACCCAGACCCATCCTGACTGACTCTACTTTCTGCCGAAGGTGGTGACCAAAGGCAGCCATCAGGAGGCCGGAGGCTGGGATCCAGCCCCGGGTCCTGCCACTTGGATAAAGAAAGCAAGGCACAGTCAACTTGCCTCGGGCTGCAAGGAGGGGCATGGATCCCATGAGCCCCTCCCAGCTCTGATGTTCTGCCTACAGCAGCCAAGCAGCTGAAATGGAAAGAGAGCATTCAATTCACTCTTGTGGCTTCCGAAGCTGAACTAGGATTTACGGGTAGAAGTCACAGAATTGTCAATTTGGTTTCTCAGGAATGGGCTTGCTCTTCAGGCAGTGAGTTCCTTGTCTTTGGAGGCATTTAAGTGTAGCTGAAAGGGATACGCTCTACTAGTCATTTCCAACTCTGTATCCCATCAGTAGGATGCCTTATCATTCTCTGATGATGGATTTTCTTCTCAAATGTGATCAGATCTGGAGCCAGAGGCAAGGAGTAGTCAATAGAGTAATAGAGCCTCATCGATGTTCATTCATAGCCTCAATCCTAACCCCTGGTGCCTTCTATACCCAATCAGATGGGAGAAGGTGGCCTGTGGCTCCCTCAGAGAAGCCCCTGACCACGTCATGTTGACCTTCAGCTGTCATCTCTATGAAGGCAGATCCACTGGACTTGCTTATGGTGCTGATTTGGAGCCGATGAAGACCTTCCCACAAACATCATGTCTTTTTTTGTTATAAAAACAACCCACTAATTAACACACCCACTGCTTTTGTGCTCCTGGCACTTCTGTTTATCAGGGAACCTCGATGCCATGGAGATCTGAATGGTGGTGAGTGTCCGTAGAGGGGAGCAGTCCTTGCGGGGGTGCATGGCTGCCCTGTATGGCCCGAGCCAGTTGGGAAATATTCCTGGGGAGCTGAGTCCAGAACAGAGTCTTAACTGATGTACACGGGGAGCATGGAGATACTGATGATGATGGGAAAGTCAGACCAGCTGGTTCTCAGAGCCTCAAGTGTGATGGTTCTCATTCTTCTCTTTCTCCCGAGGCCCCTCTCCTTGGATCCCTGCCCAAGGAGACCCTCTCCTTCCTCCTTTGTGCCCTCTACCATATGCTCACATGTTCGCTGCTCTGAAAGTGAATTAACTACAGGACAACAACCCCGTTGAGGGCAGACACTCCATGCTATTTTTTGATGCTAAGGCCAGCCCCAGCCCAGGCAAACTTAACTACTTAATGATGGGGTCCTGGGAGGTGGGTGAGGAGACACAACGGAAGCCGACTCCAGAAGCCCACCTCTGCCCCTCGCTGGCTCTGTGCTCTTAGGCAAGTTATAAATGCTGTGAGCCACTCTTTCCCCGCCTGTAAAATGGGGTCAGTGGTACTCCATATGGTTAGCGATGTTTGAGTGCTTTTAATAAAGACTCTCACAGGTATGATTTCTTTGTTCCTCATGACAAGCAAGGCCAGTGTGTTAGCATCATCCCCATGGCATCGATGCAGTCGTGAGTGCCAGTCACCTGGCCAAGGTCACGAGCTGGGGCGCAGGGGCTGGGGTTCAGTTCAGGCGATCAGCCCTCTGACCCCGGTATCTATGAGGATACCGTGATATCACACCCTGGAATTAATCCCAGAGGGCCCAGTCTTAGCCCTCCCTCGTCCTCCTTGCCTTCATCGTTGACGTCTCTGAAGTCTCATCCTCCTCCTTATTTCTGTTTGCACACTTGAGCTCTTGATTATTAGAAACTCACTATTGCAACCCATCTCAGCACTGCTCGAGCCACGCTATGCATGAGGACCATAGTGATCCATTTCAAAGGAATTATGATGACCTTGGACCAGCATCTCTTCCTGTAAGTTATGAGATGATGACCCCCAAGCCCATAGCTGGCTTCTTTGTTCTATAACCACTCCTCGCGTGTTTAACATGTGTAAGGTGATTAGCTCCATCACCTAATCCATCCCTCACATGGACCTCAGGGGTAGCATCATTATCCTCCTGTACAGGAGAGACCTTTAATGACTGCCCCAAGGTCATATAGCCAATTAATTAGTGCAGATTTGGGATTCGAACCCTCTCTTCCTGTAAGTTATGAGATGATGACCCCCAAGCCCGTAGCTGGCTTCTTTGTTCCACAACCACTCCTGGCATGTTTAACATGTGTGAGGTGATTAGCTCCATCATCTAATCTAGCCTCACATGGGCCTCATGGGTAGCATCATTATCATCCTGTACAGGAGAGACCTTTAATGACTTCCCCAAGGTCATATAGCCAATTAGTGCACATCTGGGATTTGAACCCTCGTTTTCCACCCCCGAGAGCTGCTTGCATGTCACCACACTACATTGGCTCCCAATGGACCCAGCTTGCCTTCAAGGAGTCTAGAATGAAGAATTGAATTTTATATTAATAAATGCTCTTTCATAAGCAGGAAAACTTCTTTCTGATAGTTTCTTTGAGTCCGAAGTTCAAGTGTCCAACATCCTAACATTTTAATAAGGCCAAAGATGAACAGCAGAGTTTTCTGGGCCAATTCCCTGCCTCCATGTAAGTTAACTAACAAACCTAACAGCATGGGGGATACTCATTATTATTAGCTTTATTATTATTAATAATGATGCCTTCTAAGCTGATGGGGAAGACAATAACATTCACCCTTTCACGTATGGCTCAATTATCACAGGGTCCGAGCATCTGGTACAGGGCATGGCACATAGTACGAGGACATTGAATGAATGAATGAATGAGTGAGTGAATGAGTGAATGAATGAATGAGAAAATGACTTATGGTCCCCTAGGGAAGCCTAGGAAAGTTAATGAATGAGTGAATGAGTGAATGAATGAATGAATGAGAGAATGACTTATGGTCCCCTAGGGAAGCCTAGGAAAGTATACCTGGGGACAGATTGCTCAGGGCACTTGCAGAACTTCCTCCCCACTTCTGTGGCTGTCAAGAGACCCATGACCTCTTGGGGGATTTATGTCTCTTCCCTCACCTATAAATGGGTTCATAATTAGCACCTACTTCATATGGTTGTCATAATATGCACTGAATGCTTTCAATAAATATTGCACAGAAGTGTTACCTCTTCATTTCTGGACAAAACAGAATCACCAGGACATCTCTGCCCTGTTCCTCTCACCGGGGCAACCACCACAATCCAGGGCCCCTGGGTGGGGCCCCTGCTGCCAGCTGGCTGGGAGGCGGAAACACCATTTCCAGGTCCAAATGCTCTCGTCGTCAAGGAGCGGAACAAATCCCACAGGGGTATTGATTGAAACCATTACGGATTGGTGGAGACAACATGCAGGCTGGGAAAGGGAGTCAGCCGCCACCGTCTATTTCCATAAGGTAATAATAACGCGTGCCTTTGCTTCACGAAGTAGAATTTGTTACGGCCGATGAGCCATAAAAATTGCCGGGTGGGGGAAAAAAGAAAGGGGGGAAAAACTATAAATAAATTTGTAATTTTAACAGGGATTACCATGTAATTGAGAAGGGAAGACGGCTAATGGCAGAGGCAAAGGCCAGCTCAGCCCCTGAGGTCTCGGCTCCAAAGCAAAGCTGAGATGCTGACGCAGAATCGTTCCTGGGAGGCCCTGGAGGCACAGCCCAGAGAGCAGAGCTGGGGAAAAGGGGGACAGCATTCATTTGGTACCTATTTGTTGAGTGCCTCCTCCATGCACTTGGCACAGAGAGAAGTCACAGTGGGAGTTGCCCCTCTGACCATCAATGGGGCGCCATGATGGATTTGAAGCAAGAGAATGAGGTGATGGGCTTTCTGCTTGAGGAAGCTCATTCTGGCTGTAATATGCAACGTGGATTGAAAAGGGCAAGAGTGAGGATGGGGAGTGTAGGACACCACTGCCATGACTCGGGTCTGCACAGGCGGTGGCCTGAATTAATAAAGAGTAAGAGGAGAGAGGAGGAAGATGGTCCAGAGGTATGAAGACGTGGAGGATATTGGGGCTGGCCATGAGTGGGTGTGATCATGTAGAGAGAGTCAAGTAAGATGGCCAAGGTTCCCGGCTTTGGCAACCTGTGTGGGTGATGGTGCCCTCACCAAGCTGGTGGGATGTTGAGCTCAGTCTTTGCCAGAAACAGACAAGGGAGCCATGCTCCGACTGGCCCAAGAATCCAGCCCTGGAGAATGTGATGACCAGCTAACAGGAGTGCACACCCAGGTGGCCCAGAGCCAACCATGGACAGTATCTACCACCCAAGATCTTCCGTCCATCCAGGAGTAACCGTCCATCTGTGAGTGACCGTCCATCCAGGAGTGAGGTCAAGAATCCCTGCCTCCAGGTAACTGACTTCAGGCTGAATTTTTGATTTCTTGTTTCCACTTTGGAGTGATAAAATTTGACTTCTTCCCCCACTCCCAAAGCCCACACTGCTTATACACAAACATCCCAATATACAAAGATAAAATGAAAATCCCAAGTTCCTAAGCTTCAGAATCCAAACCAAGCAGAGGAGGGAGGGCCAGGGCTGGGAGGAGGCGGACTTCGATGAAATCTAGACCACACCAGCCCGAACTCTGGTCATGATCAATATGTTCTCCAAAGTGCCTTTTAAATTACTGTCGGAGGCAATGTGCCATATTTATGTATATACATGCTTAGAGGTGACACGAGGGAGAAATGCAATTTCTATTATGAAATCATAATGTACATTTATCTTCAGGAATAACACATTGAAATGTTGGAGTGAGAAAAGTTGAAAAGCAATCTGTCTATAAATAAAGACCGCAGACATCCTGACATTTTACGATGTGGGGGATTTCAGCGAGAACTTCTTCGGACACTTCACCCAAGGGATCGTGTTCAAACTCCGACTTCCTGGAAGACGGCCTCTGGAAGCCCAGAGCCTCCTTCCTGTTGTGCAAAGTCTAGGGATTAGACGTTGCTTTTCTGTTGGAGATGAGGATGGGGCTGCAGCCGGAGGGGCGGGGGAGGGGAGGAGAAGGGGGCACATGCTAATGCGCAATAAACCCAGTTCTTACCCGGGCAGGAGTGTTTGGAGAGGAAGCTTAAAATAAGGAGTATGTCGAGTCCAGTTCATTGTGGTACATGGGTTCTCCCTCTTGCCAACTGGCATGAACATCGGGCAGATTCAGAGGGCAGCCTTGCGTATCTCATGTCACCTTGGCTCCATGACCTCTAGATTGCACCTTTGGGCAGTGGCTGCAGAGCCCAGGGGTCACTGGGACCTTGACTTTCTGGACTCATGACCAGGGAGCATGTTCCGCTAGGACAACAGGCAAATTTGAATGCTGAGCGAAGAGGTGTGTTGGCAGGGGGAGAGCCGGGGGCAGGGGAGGGATTCTGTCGTCCCTGTTTCTGACCTCGAATGCGACCAGACAGGAATGGTCTCCTGCTGATTTTTTCTGCCTTTCATTGTCATGTATTCATTCATCTGCTTCCTTGCTCGTTCGCTCTGAAGCCATGTTGGGGCAGCTTCCCAGTGCTGTAAGGTGCTGGAGACACAGGTGAATATGACACCCTCCCTGCCCTGGGGGCCTCCCAGTGCTCCAGACAGGCGTGTAATTGGCAATTACCAGGAAGAGAGAGATGTTAAAGGTGCTATAGGGCCCAGAAGGGGAGGGGAGCACGTGTTACTCAGCCCAGGGGATCAGACCAGGCTTCCTGAAGAACCATCTGGAAGGATGCGTAGAAAAAGGCCAGGTGGGAACAGAGAGGGGATTCCAGGCAGAGGGAATGGCAGGCTAGAAGGTCCCCAAATGCAAATGGGCTAAATACAAGGAGTCCCCAGGCCTGGAGAAATGAGTCAGCATTTACTCTGTGTCGGGGATGAGCGGGGTTGTGCCAGACTTTTAATCAATTAACTAACTACAATGCACATGCCCATGGGCATCCCTATGTCCCACGGATGCAATGTTCTACCACTTACAGGGCGCCAGGATTCAAACCCAGGTCTACCCAACCCCCGCTCTCATGCCAACCTCCAGGAGATGTCTCCAGGCCTGTGCCAAGCTGGAAAGGGGCGATGAAGATGAGCAGAGCGTGGGCCCTTCCCCCTGTCTCGGGGGAAGATGGATAAGGATGAGCCGTGATAAACTGGGTTCTTACAGACCTCACTTCTCGGAGATGGCGTGCAAGTTTGAGAAGGGGTGTGAGAGAGGGGAGCTCTGCTCACTAAAGGGACAGACCCTTCCTCAGGGCTGTGGGCTGGGATCCAAGGGAGGCTTCCCGACGCAATGAGGCTGGGGCGGGATTTAGCACAGAATCTGGTTCCAGATGGGCCACCAGCAGGTCCAGGGAGAGGCCAGTGCAGTGTTGACTTCAACGGAGAGAGGCAGAGCTTGTCTGACAGCCGGGAGGACTATAGTCCCCCAAACCCGGAGGGAAAGAGCAAAGGAGATTGTCAGCACCGGGGAAAGACTGGGAAGCCGGAACCTGGCAGACAAAAGCTGCAGGAAGGGGCTGAGAGGGAAGGAGAGAGGCTCCCGGAAGAGATAAGGGCGGAATGAAAAGGTGGGGGAGGGAAGAAAGGCAGCAAGTTCTCAGCTCGGATGGAGCCTGGGAGCTGAGCAGCGCTGCATTGTGTGGGGGTGGGGCGGGCACTGAAGAGGAGGGAAGGCAGTTTACCCATCCCCACCCCAAAATGCCATCTGGCCCGTTGGCCTGGAGGCCTCACTTCACAGGGATTCTAAGCGCCCACCTGGGTTCCCAAAGCTCCCATCTGCGCAGTCCTGAGCGAGCATCAGACCCTACGTGGGGCCATCTTATCTCCTTCATCCCTCAGCTGGGGTAAGAGTGATCATCCTAATGAATTGATGGCCAACAGAGACTGGAGGAATGCAGGCACCCACCTAGGATCCCACAGCTGTGTCTACCTCCCAAGCCTTGGCATTGCTTCTTGGTGGTGGAGGGGGCGGAGAGGGCAGGGGACAATCCGGTCCCCATCTCTTCTGGGGACTTGGGCTCACAAGAGCAGCAGTGTAGGGGCCTGGAGGAGGCAGCAGGACTGAGTTCTGGCTGGGAGTTCCTACTTTCCTGGACCTCAGTTTCTGCATCTGTACAATGGGATTCGAAGTCCAGAAACCTTGAGACAGCTGATGGCTCCAGTGCTATCATCATCATCATCATCATCATCATCATCAACATCGCCATTCTTCAGCTTCTCAATATCCAGCCCTCAGCCACCCCACCTACCCTACCAGCTGGAACCATCGGTCCCCAAGGCTCCCTGCGCTTGGCGCCTTTGGGTGGGGCCACTGGGGCCGGGAGCTCCTGCTTCCCCATCAGTCCTAGACGCTTCGCCTCCTCTTCCTTGTTTCCTAGAGGCTGTTACTGTTTTACTGCGCAGGTTTTTTTCCTCTCTTTAATTTTTTTATGGGGATTACTTTACGATCAGGGATTTTGTTTTTTGCAGCAGCCGTCTTGGAGCCAGCCAGGCCTGGCGTTTATGAGGGCTTTCAGGAAGGTTTATGAGGCTGCGGCCCAGGCCCTTCCTTCTGGCTCCTGCCAGCCCAGGGCAGTGGGAGGGAGGTGAGGGCAGAGGGAGCTGGGGCAGCTGCCTGTTTGTGGGTTGCCCCTTCCTCCTCCCTGGGCCCTAGGCTGTTCCCAGGGTGGGAAGCCCTCATGACTTACCTGGAAAGAGGAGACTAGGAGAGATGTGGGTCCCCAACTAACACAAAATCCCATGCCTTTCCTCTCTCCCTCTGGGCCTCAGTTTCTTCATCTGTAAAGTGGGCGTATTTGGAATATCTATTTCAAAGGTGGTTGTGAGGAGACAGGCTCAGAACAGAGTCTGGCAGAGAGAATAGGGAATAGATCTGAGTTTCTTTGCTCTTTCCCTCTCCCTGGGAGATATGGGCGGGCACCATAACTTTCTGTGATTCTGTAACAATAACAACCAACATTTTCTAAATATTCGCCAGGAGACAGACACTATGCTTTGTACTTGCCCCTCACAATAACCTCATGAGGCAAGGACTAGCATCATCCCCATTTACAGATGAGGAAACTGAGGCTCAGAGACGTTCTGGTCCTCACCCAAGGTCACCCTGCCAGTAAGAGGGGAGGCAGGGACTGGCACCTGGGAAGTTTGACTCCAGAAACCACATCCTCAGTTTTGAACCCCATCGAGGAACTGTGACAGGAGACAGGAAAGAGAGTCTGAAGAGAGGAGCCTTGTCCCAGTTCTGCACCTGGGAAGTTTGACTCCAGAAACCACATCCTCAGATTTGAACCCCATCGAGGAACTGTGACAGGAGACAGAAAAGAGAGTCAGGCGCCCAGTCTGAAGAGAGGAGCCTTGTCCCAGTTCCAGCGGGGAGCTCCGGGCCCCCAGGACACTCAGTCCCCATCCTGGGACTCCTTTCCAGAACACAGAGGGCCCTGGTGCCCAAGGTCCCGGACACTTAGATCCGAGATTGGACCTCTGCTTGAAGGGGGGCCCCCTTGGTCCATGGTGGGAAGTTGTCCCATTTTGACCCAAGAATCCACCCCAGCAATGGGATTGTGCAAAGTCAGAAGGAAGGACTCCCGAACGAACCGAGCAGCAGGGGAAACACAAAACAAAGACGCCTCTACGTGTCCTCCTCTGGGAGTTTTCCAAGGAAAAGACGGTTTCCAGGGCCCGTGTGGAGGCGGGCCTGGAAGAGAGGCCCTCCAGCCTTTTCTGCCTGGGCAGAGAACAGAACCCCCTCCACTGCCCAACCACGGTGAGGCCACCATGCCCCGGCCTCCAGGGCCTCCTCTCCCCAGCCCACCCCACCGCCTTTGCTCCCCTCCAGCCTCCCGAGCCCCAGAACAGCTATTTAAGGGGCGGTGATGCAGCGCTGGCTGATCGTGCGGTCTTGTCTGCCAGCAGGACGGCCCCGGGAGCGGGATGTAGCAATGCAGCGTGTGTATCCTGCTAAGCGATGTTTAATAAATATGCAAATTGCTGCCTCTACCTCCTCAGGCAGGTAAGGATGGGGAGAGGCTGAGTTAAGTATTAAATCTCTGCACGGCGTGGAGCGCTCAGCACCAAAGCAGGGGCTGGGGCTGGGGCTGGACTTCCCGGGAAGATTCCCATCTGACATCTCAGAGCCCAGTGGAGAGGACAGAAGAGAGCAGGAGAAGCAGGGGGCTCACGGGTGGGACCTGGAGAAAGGAGAACAAAGGGCTATTGTATTGAAGGAGGCTGAGGGTGAGGTTGGCAGATGGAAAGGCAATGCACTCGGCTGTGCAAACATTACCCTCCCAGCCAGCCGCCCTCTATACCATGTGAATCATCTACTCATTCACTACCCGCCACGTCTACTCCACTCACCCTCCAAAGCAGTAACTGTGTATCCAACCATCTATTCACCCTTTTACTGACCTGTTCACTCTCACATCCAAACACCCAACCATTCACCGGTGTTCTATCCATTTGTCTGTTCATCTACTAACTCATTCATAGATCCACCCTCCATCTATCCACTCACTCAACTATTAAACCACCATCCAACCACATGCCTATCACACAGCCATTTACCTCCTTACCTTTCCATTAATCATTCATTCATTCATCCACCCATCTATCCACCCATTCATCTATTCATGCTTCCATCCATCCATCCATACATCCATCCATCCATCCATCCATCCATCCACCCAGCCACTCACCCTTCCTTCCGTCTATCCATATACATCCATCCATCCATCTTCATCCATCCATCCATCCATCTATCCATCCATCCATCCATCCATCCATCCACCCAGCCACTCACCCTTCCTTCCATCTATCCATGCATCCACCAGTCCATCCATGTTCTATTTCCTGTATACAAGAAACCCTATTTTAAGCACTAATAATGCAAAAAGAATTGGACCTGTTCCCTTCTCTGGTGGATTCTTTAGCATATTTATGGAGCTCAAACATGCAAGATGGAATGTGATGGGGTACACAATGCCTCGTGCTACATGTGACTTAGGGGGAGACCTCAGCTAAGATTTTCCTTCTGGGAAAAATCAAGAAACTCTTCCTGGAAGAGGCCACAATCCACTGGAAGAATGGACTGGTTACTCTCCATCTCCCAGTCCAAAGTCAGCTCAGTGTACAGCACATATTCTCCCTGAGCCCTGGGCATAGAGAGATGAGAGGTCACAATCTCTGCCCCTCAGATGCCCGTGGTCTGGTAAGGGAGAGAGACATATCTACACTAATAAAAGAGAAACATGGTAATTAGCGTACGACCGCTACCCTTTTCATTGGCTAATCAGTGAGTATATGCAAATTAACTGTCAGCCAAGATGGCGGCAGGCAGCCAGGCAGCTGAGAACAGGATGCTTGGTTGCCCCAGCGATAGAGGAAACCAAGGTTCCCGCCTGCAGCTGCAGGGCTCTGAGCTCCTGAAGCAACAGCTCCAAAAGATACAATGTTTCAATTATAGAAGCTAAAAGATGGCGGTTAATCTGCATACTCAGGCTCCAAGCGGTAGAGCGAAGCCAAACAGCCCT
>NW_005354186.1:1105920-1116641 GCF_000412655.1 Myotis brandtii | reverse complement strand
AATAAAAGCCTAATATGCAAATAGACCGAACAGCAGAACTACGGGTTGCTATGATGTGCACTGACCACCAGGGGCAGACTCTCAACGCAGGAGCTGACCCCAGCCTGCAGGCCCCAGGCCAGCCAAGGCAGGTGCCAGCACCGCCCCCCCACCCCCATCACCCCGCTGGTTACTGGCAGAGGGAGGTGACCGGCAGCAGCAGCAGGGGTGTGGGGCCAGCTGGCCAGTGAACCAGCGCTGTGCCCCCATTCTCTGATTGTCCCACTGGTCGCCTCCAAGGCGGGTGCTAGTGGGGGCCCCCATCACCTCACTGATCACTCCACAGATCAGCCCTGATCGTCGGCCAGGCCTAGGGACCCTACCCATACAGAATTTCATGCACCGGGCCTCTAGGAGAAAAAATAAATCACATGTGGTAATAGAGGACCACAAGGTACTGGGCAGCGAAATGGAGAGTGTGAGCATCCCGGTGCCTGTGGATGGGTGTGGGGGAGCAGGCCAGTTTCCAGGGGACATACACACCTCACCTGGCTTTTAGGTCTTGGCTTACAGGTATCTCTCTACATTCTGGGATCCAGACCCTGGCAAAGTCCTGCTCTGATCACGGGCGGCAGCGACGGCAGGGTGAGGGAGAGGCTGTCTGCCCCGCTGAGGCACTGCCTAAGATACTTCTGCTTTGCTCATTAACTTTGCAAGTCACTGTTACCTGCCCAGAGGCTGGAAAGAGGACTGGCTCTAGAGTCTGGCAGACTTTTGTTTCAGTTCAGGCTTTGCTCTGGAGCTTCCACTCTTCCCTCCACCTGCCTCCACTGGGAACAGCAGCCCCTTCTGAGGGAGCCTGGGAGCCCTACTCCTTCACCATTTGATTCACTAATTCGAATAGCAAATGCCAGGATGGACAGTCCTGTCTGCCCGGTGACCAGTAGAATATCCTCTTTCCCATCCCCTTATCAAGTGCATAAGGCACTGAAATGTCCTACAAGTGCCCTCCTTCCCTGAAGCACTCCCCTGGCCCCTCATCCCTTGCAAGCTGGAGTGGAATTATATGATTTTTTTTTCCCCGTCATCTGCTATAGACTGTGTCTCCCAAGGAACCATGGGTAATCTCAGATGCAAATGTCCTATGCAAATCCAGCTGCCGGTTAAAATTAGGAGGAAGCCCCAGGCAGACGCTGTAACTGGAATCTCCACAGAGCCTTGGTTTAAACGTGCCAGGGACACCGGCAGCTTGCAGAATGGAGTGCCCAGCCAGTCCTGGACCTGAGGTTCTGTTTCCCATGCAACCGTGTTTCGGTAAAGCAAGTGCGGGCCACTTACCTGGAGGATTTGGAGCAGTTTTCAGGCTTTTATTCCTGCTCAGTGGCTCTCCACCAAGAGTGATTTTGTCCCCGTGGGGACATCTGGCCATGTCTGGCGACATTTTGGTTGTCATAACTCGGTGGGTGCTGCTGGCAGCTGTGGGTGGATGCTGCGTGCTGCTAAACCTCCCACAATGCATAGAAGGGCCCCCACAGCACAATGTCAAGAGTGCCAAGGCTGAGGGCTCCTGTCCAAATCTCTCTAAGCCCCCGGAGCCACGGGACTGCTCCCCGCCCCCTCCCCGCCTGCCCCTGCGCCACCCCCCTAACACCTCTGATCTATGTCCGGAGATATGGATGCTTCCTGTAAAATACTGGGTGCTGTTTGTCATGCGAATGTTTTAATTTACATAAATTGTTTTGGGCTATAGATCTCATTCTGTTGCTTAATTTTTTTCACTTAATGCTGTGTTTTTTTAAGATCCACCTGTGTTGCTGTGTATAAATTGTGTTCTATGCCTCGGACCACTGCAGAAGTTTCCAGAGAGACAGCTGCCCCCTTAATAGTGGACCCCCAGGCTGCCCCACTGGCACCTGTGAGAGTGGGGTGGTGGGGTCCCTGTGGGGTGATGGGGCAGGGAAGAAGGGGACGATGGGCAGGCAGGGGTTTAAGTGGAAGTGAGATGGGGTCAGAGGGATCAGGGTCAGCCAGAGAACTGAGGATGAATTGGGGGGTGGGGGGGGGACCAAGGCTGGAGGCCACCTCAGAGGCAGCAGCAGTGGGATTGGGAAGTAGAGCAGGCATGTCTCACCCCCGGAAGCTCAGGAGCTAGGTTAGAAATGCCGGGCTTGGTGGATGAGGAGTTGAAACTGAGAAAAACTTCTCCTGGGTCAGCAGTTTTCATGTTTATGTGGGTCCTCCTTCCCCCATGTCACCAGGGACTTCTTCCTCAACCAGGGCCTTACCTCCTCCATCAGACTAGGAGCTCCCTGCAGTCAGGGGCCTCGCCTCCTCCATCAGACTAGGAGCTCCCTGAGGTCATGGCCTTGCCTCCTCCATCAGCCTGGAGCTCCCTGAGGTCAGGGCCTTACCTCCTCCATCAGCCTAGAGCTCCCTGATGTCAGAAGCTCACTTCCTCCTTCAGCCCGGAGCTCCCTGAGGTCAGGGCCTTACCTCCTCCATCAGACTAGGAGCTCCCTGCAGTCAGGGGCCTTACCTCCTCCATCAGACTAAGAGCTCCCTGAGGTCATGGCCTTGCCTCTTCCATCAGCCTGGAGCTCCCTGAGGTCAGGGCCTCGCCTCCTCCATCAGCCTGGAGCTCCCCGAAGGCAGAGTGTTTCTGCCCTCCTGGCCTTGGGGACTGCTGGGCCTCTTCCTCCGTACCAACAGGGCATCAGTTCAGCCTGGAGCTCCCTGAGGTCAGGGCCTTACCTCCCCCATCAGCCTAGAGCTCCCTGATATCAGAGGCTCACCTCCTCCTTCAGCCTGGAGCTCCCTGAGGTCAGAGGCTCACCTCCTCCTTCAGCCTGGAGCTCCCTGAGGTCAGGGCCTGACCTCCTCCATCAGCCCGGAGCTCCCTGATGTCAGGGCCTCGCCTCCTCCATCAGACTAGGAGCTCCCTGAGGTCAGGGCCTCGCCTCCTCCATCAGCCTGGAGCTCCCTGCAGGCAGAGTGTTTCTGTCCTCCTGGCCTTGGGGACTGCTGGGCCTCTTCCTCTGTACCAACAGGGCATCATGGCCCCTGTGCCCTGGCTGAGTGTCTGCACTGGGGTTGACGTCCCATCCAAGAACCTTATCGTGAGGGACTAATGAATGAATGAGGCCAATCCCACACGCCCTCCACCCCCACTTGCACACATGGACCTAAATTGCACAAGTGAGCACAGAACCTCAATAGCTCCCCATCTTGATTTTTTTCCCTGGGTACAAAGATGCCCTTGGAGGTCTTGGGGGCGGGGGGTGGACGTGGCACAAAACATTCTTTGAACCTCCATGTTTTGAAAGGGAGCCTCCTATAATCCAGGCTCTGAGAGATCAAATACCCTTTCAAAGCCTCCATGGGGGCAGCCTCCTAGGGCCAGCACACCCCTCTCCCATCACCTCTGCCCTTGGGGTGCCCCTCCCCTCAGGAAGCAGGCACCCTCCCTTTGCCCCTCCTCTGCCTGTGGAGGGGGTCTCCCAGCAGAAGCTGCCTTGCAGCTCCTCTGCACTCCATCTGCATACTTATCAATCCGGGCCTGAGTTCATTACACTTCAAAGACTGTATAAAATGTGTTTAGTTATTGTGTGTTTCTTTTTAATATCAGCAAACTGTATTTTCAGGGAGAGAGGGCCAGAGCCACAAAGAGAAGAAAAGAAAAAAAAAACACCCAGGAAAAGGATTGCAGCTGTGAGGGGGAAGGGAGGGGAGCTGACTGCCCAGAGAGGCTGTGCACCGGGTGTGCCAACCTGGGTGCATCTGGCGGGCCAGGCTGTGGGGGGTTTGGGGCCCCTCTCTATCAAAGGATTGCAGCTGTGAGGGGGAAGGGAGGGGAGCTGGCTGCCCAGAGAGGCTGTGCACCGGGTGTGAAGCCAACCTGGGTGCATCTGGTGGGCCAGGCTGTGGGGGTTTGGGGCCCCTCTCTATTCCAAAGATGAAAGGGAGAGGGAAGGATGGGAGTTTCAAGCCTATGCATGAAGCCAAAATCCATGTCCAGTCTCTCCAGGCCCCGTGGTAAAGAACCCAGTCCTGGGTCACACAACTGGCATGGTGACCAGCAGCCCTGGATCACACATGGTGACCAGCAGCCCTGGATCATAGATGGTGACCAGTAGCCCTGGGACCACACATGATGACCAGCAGCCCTGGATCATACATGGTGACCAGTAGCCCTGGATCACACATGCTGACCAGCAGCCCTGGATCACACATCTGGCATGTGACTAGCAACTGGTATGGTGACCAGCATCAGTGGATCACATATGGTGACCAGCAGCCCTGGATCACACAGCCGGCGTGGGGACTAGCAGTCTGCTGCCTTCAGTGTCTCAGCTTTGACGTCCTGTGCTCACCTGTAAGTTGAGGTGACAATGGTGCCCACCTCAGGTTGTTTGGGATGGTGGTTGGGAACAATTGGGAGAGGAATAGGTTATTTTGGAGAGTGGAGGCTGAGCATCGGCTCCTTGGCCTCACGTGATTCTACAGGGCAAACAGGGGTGGACAGCCCAGCCAGAGGGGACAGGCCCTGCATGTCTCTAGGATGGCCACAGGCTCGGGGGCTCGGCAGCAGGGGCAGTGTCTGCATCAGCTGAGCCTCCTACTCAGCATTGCATCAATTCAACACCATCTTGATGACAGCAGGCAGCTATGGAGGGGCCCCCTGGTTGTCCGATGGCCTCTGTGCATCAGCGAGAAGTGCTTACAGACTGGCTCTTCCAGGGGATGCCCCCATGGACCCTCTCAATGTATCCTCACCCCCCTGAGAGGTAGCATGTGGCTCCCATTATTCCAGATGGCAGGATGCTCAGGGCACTGTCCCCAGGCTGCGGGGAAGCCGCCAGCAACCCTGCCCCTCCATCTTTCCTACAAGTCCCCCTTCTTGGCCTTTCCCACGTCCTGCCCCTCCTTCAAGTGCTTTTCAGACCTCCAGAGGCAGCCGGGGATGTCCAGCTAGGCCACGAGGGGAGGCTGAAGAGCCGAACACACCCAGGAGGGGAGGGAGTGCTCCCCGACAGCGTGCCTTCCCGCACCGGGCGATGCCTGCCAGCCTCGGTGAGTTACAGCGCTTACCCGCTGCAGAGGCTCCCTCTGCTCAGGCTCTTTACGAGCTCCTCCGTGACTAGGGAGAAGGTAATTGCATTTTTAGTGCCTGAAAAGGTAAAGGAAAAGGTTTGCGGGGTCCATCCATTTAGGGGTGAGGCTTGATTCTGAGCAGGACACCAGGACACACATGACGCAGCAGGGGCTCCATGGCCACTGGCTGAGATGTAACTTCATCTGAGGAGGTGGCTAATGTGAAATGGAAACCAAAACAGAGACCAAGCCACTGGCCCCTGCCACCAGCTGCCTGCGGGGGCTCAGGGGACCCCCGAGTAGCAGAGGGGGACTGCACAACTCTGAATGGGGTGGGGGTGGGGGAGGGACGGGGCTTCTAGATCAGATGCCAGGTTCAAGGCTTTTCACCTTATCCCGTAGGTGATGGAAAATCACTGAAGGTCTTTGAACACTTTTTTAAAAAGTAGAATTTAGCTCAGGGTTGGGCAAACTTTTTGACTCGAGGGCCACAATGGGTTCTTAAACTGGACCGGAGGGCCGGAACAAAAGCATGGATGGAGTGTTTGTGTGAACTAATATAAATTCAAAGTAAACATCATTACATAAAAGGGTATAGTCTTTTTTTTTTAGTTTTATTCATTTCAAATGGGCCGGATCCGGCCTGCGGGCCGTAGTTTGCCCACGGCTGATTTAGGTACTTTCGGTCTAGACTGTTCAGGTGTGGTTGCCAGATATAGTGAATAAAAATACAGAATGAGTAACTTTTAAAAATATATATATATTTTATTGATTTTTTTTACAGAGAGGAAGGGAGAGAGATAGAGAGTTAGACACATCGATGAGAGAAACATCAATCAGCTGCCTCCTGCACACCTCCTACTGGGGATGTGCCCACAACCAAGGTACATGCCTTGACTGGAATCAAACCCGGAACCCTTCAGTCTGTAGGCCGACGCTTTATCCACTGAGCCAAACCGGTTACGGCAAGAATGAGTAATTTTTGATGTTAAGTATGTCCCATGTAATAGTTGATCATACAATATTTGGGATACACTTATCCTATCTAATAAAGAGGGTATATGCTAATTGACCCTCGCACAGTTGCAAAGATGGTGGCACCCACAGCCAATAAGGAGAGAATATGCTAATTGACTGCCCCGTCCTCAAAGATGGCAGTGCCCATAGCCAATAAGGAGGGAATATGCTAATTGACTGCCACACCTTCAAAGATGGTGGCACCCACAGCCACAGGATGACAGCACCCAGTCCCCTCAGCCCTGCTGGGGCTGCAGTTGTGCGGCAAGGCAAGGCATGCCCCCAGGCCCAGCCATCCCCAGTCCCCTCAGCCCTCCAGCTGCCCAGGGCCACCCGAGGCTCAGATAACCAGGGCCGGCCAAGGTTTGCGCTGCCGGCAGTGGCAGCAGCAGAGGTGTGATGGGGCATCGCCTTCCCCTGATCGCTGGGTTGCCTCCCACCCCTGAGGGCTCCTGGACTGTGAGAGGGAGCAGGCAGGGCTGAAGGAGCCCCCCTCCAGTGCATGAATTTTCATGCCCCAGGCCTCTAGTACTATATAATTATTTGTGTGTTTTTTTAATCCAAAATTCAAGTTTAATGGGGTATCCTACTGTTTAGCTGGCAACCCTAACCGGCCTCACTAAAATTCTCAGAGAGCCTGTGAACCAGATAATGCGACAGACTCAAGGAGGTTGTATGACCTGCTCAAGGTCATAAGGCTAAGAATGGGAAAGCCTGAACTAGCTGGTTTGGCTCAGTGATTGCAGCGTCGGTCACAGACTGAAGGGTCTCAGGTTCAATTCTGGTCAAGAACAGGTACCGAGATTGCAGGCTTGATCCCCGGCCCCGGAAGGGGTGCGTGTGAGAGGCAACCAATCGATGTTTCTCTCTCTGTGTCTCCCCCCCCTCCTCCCTTCCACTCTGTCTAAAAATCAATGGAAAAAATGTTCTCGGGTGAGGAGTAACAAGAACAACAAAAAAGAATGGGGAAGTGGATTGGGACAATCTGACTCCCAAGGCCATTGTCTGTGCTATGGTACGTAATCCCAGGTAGCTCTCTGTCTTTATTGCAGCGTCGGTCACAGACTGAAGGGTCTCAGGTTCGATTCTGGTCAAGAACACGTACGGAGATTGCAGGCTTGATCCCCGGCCCCAGATGAGGCGCGTGTGGGAGGCAACCAATCGATGTTTCTCTCTCTGTGTCTCCCCCCCTCCTCCCTTCCACTCTGTCTAAAAATCAATGGAAAAAATGTTCTCGGGTGAGGAGTAACAAGAACAACAAAAAGAATGGGGAAGTGGATTGGGACAATCTGACCCCCAAGGCCATTGTCTGTGCTATGGTTCTTAATCCCAGGTAGCTCTCTGTCTTCCTTCCTGAAGTCCTCCTGTGGACACCATCCCCATGTCCTATCTGAATTTTTAAGAAGTGTCTGGCTTCTCTTTGGAAGGTGCTGGCTGGCATTGCCCGTCATGCGGAGCTGTAGCTCTGTGAGCTCCAGTGGGCGTCTGCGGTGGGATGTGGATGTGCCGCTTTGAACATAGGCTGTATCTGCAATGCAAAGCCTAGTGCTTCTGGGGCCCAGAGAAAGAAAAATAAATCCAGTGAGTGGATCGTCCAGGCGAGGGCTTCCAGCCTCCCGTGCTTGGGAGAGATGGGGAGGGATGATCCATTTGGAGAGGCAAGTGGAGGACATCCCTGAACAGCCAATTAAACTGCTTTTAATGGTTCCGAGGAATAGATGTGCAAGTTCCAAACCAATCTCAAGACTTAGTGAAGCAGAGATAACTGGGGCTTTGGCCGTGCAAGATAAACTAGCAAAATCTGAAATGCAGGCAATCCTGTTTTACATTACAGCAAGTGGAAATCGACATGAATCCAGGCCCTTCTCTCACTTCTGCTTGATGTGTGGTTACTCACAAGAAAATGCTCCAGCACCTGGTAGGCAGCCTGGCACAGAGAAGATACTGAATGAATGAGTGAATGAATGAACAAATGAATGAAAGAATGGCTTGCCCTGAGGCTCTGACCATTATAACCAGAAGGGCAGGGCATAAACCGATTAGGGGATCCAATAAAGAAAGTGGGCATCTGGGATTAAGGAGGACAATGTGAATAGTACACGGATCTCCTCATCTACAATAATAAAAGTGTAATATGCTAATTAGACCGGACAACCTTCCAGATGAAGCTGGGGCTTCGAGGGAAGTCCAGGTCCCGGGTGCCAGAGGGAAGCCAGTGCCAGCAGCCAGGGGAAGGAAGGCCTACTCTTGCATGAATTTCGTGCATCGGGCCTCTAGTTGGTTTATAAAATGCAATATCAAGCAATCAATTTCATAAATGCTTATCTAACTTGTATAAACTGGGGTTGTGCTACAAGGGGAGGTTTTTCATATCAAGCTCTCAATGTGCAACTGCCCAGTCTATGAGCTGGTTGTCCTTGAGTCAGACCCTGCCCCAGAGCCAAATATTTCTGACCCAAGGGACAGGTGACAGGTGTCATCCTTGCTCTAGAAACAGCCCAGGGTGGGACCCATCTGTGGGTGGAGCCACTCCCTTAGGAGGAGCTTGTGACCAAGGCAGGTGCCTCCATGCGTCTGCAAAGGGCTTCCTAACCCTAACCCTGCCTGCAGCTTCTTCCTTTTCCCCTGGCTCTAACGATGCCCCTTCCCTCTTTTCCTGTGTGTGTGTGTGTGTGTGTGTGTGTGTGTGCGCGCGCGCGCGGCTGGACTCAGGGGCTGGAGTCAGGCTGTCTCATTTCAAATTCTGACTCCACCGCCTCCTCCCCGTGTGACCTTGCATAGGCTGTTTAACCTTTCTGAGCATCTGCTTTCTCATCTGCAGAATGGGCACACTAATGGTAACCACCTCCTAGAGCTCACGGAAGTGTGAGACCAGGTGAGGCATGGAAAACAGCGCTCCCCACCTTGACTGTACATTGGGCACTTGGAGACCTTAAGAAATGTCCGTGTCCAGGTTTCCCTCTGAACCAGTTAAAAGAGGATCCTTCAGGAATGGGACTCCTCGTCGGTATTTTTTTCAATCTCTGGAAGCAGCTCCATGTGCACGGAGGTGGCACACCACCGATGCTAACTTCTCTGCAGTGTCTGGTACCCAGGAAGCACCCATACACATGAGCTGTCGTTATCATTCATCACCTGGTTACTGGGACTCTTACTATGCACCAGGCCCTGTGCTAGGTCCCAGGTCTGGGAGATTCCGTGGTGAAGTAGACCTGCCCTTCTGGAATTTACAGCCCTGATCTAGAATGTTTGGTATGAGCCAGCTCTGCAATGCACACACAATGCTCCTCTTCCCTCCCCAGTGAGAGGGAACCTCTAAGTCACATGGCCACACTCCATGAGGACAACTCAGTGCCCTCAAAGGTGACAGGCCTCCTCCCAGAGCTGGCGCCCAGCAGCTCCCGGAGTGCCTCAGAGCTTCATGGAGGATTTTGGGAAAGGCTGCTGTTCATTCCCAGGCCCAAGGCCCACCTTGGTTGTGGATGAACGTGACCACATCTCAGAAGGTTCCCACGTGGAAGACACTGGCCAGTTAGTGACTGTGGCGAAGATGGGTAACTGGAGGCCACCTCCAGCTTCTTCGCCTGAGCTAAGCATCATCTGGAACCAGTGATAGGTTTGGGGTGGGGAGGTGGGACTTTGGAGCTGGGTTTTCACCCTAGCACCCCACCTTCCAGGTGTGTAAGCCCAGGTAAATTACCTGATACTGAAGAGCCCCGCGTTTTTTAACATAAGGATGGTCATGTCTACAGCTCAAAATAACTATGGGGCTTAAAGGATGCACAAAGACACTAGCACAGTGTTTAGCAGATAAAAAGGGCCCATGAACACCTGATTCTGTCAACCCATGCCCGGCCCCTTTCCCCTGCCTGTGCGAGCTGGTACCACAATTTCCAATTGCCTGGTGAGGCTGGTTTGATGCCCAGGGAGATGCTAATTGGAGGTGCCTTTGATGTGTTCACTGCGGAGGGTCCAGCAGGGCCTCTCCTTGGCAGCATCTGGTGAGCGGCTAGTTTAAGCGACTGTCAGACCTCCAAGAGGCCCGGGTGGCTCTCTCCGGACTCTTCCTTACTCAGAGTCACCAGGAATTCACGCCGAGCATATCTAAGATGGGCTTGGTGTGTGGGGGCCTGTGCTCCCACATGGGAGTGGTCTGGTGTGTTCTTAGGGACACAGGCTCTGGCATCAGACAGACCTTGGTTTAACCGATGCCAGCTGCAAAGCCTTGCGTCCCACGTCCTCACCATGTTCCAAATCCGCTGGGGAGTTTTGAAGAAGGTTATGCTACTCTCCAGCCACAAGGACCTTCTTTCTTTCTCCCGATGCATCAGGTCACTTCCCCTCTCAGGGCCTTTGCACTTGCTGTTCCCTCAGCCTAGAACTCTCTTTCCTGGGTTCCTTTTCATATTTCAAATTTTGGCTTAAAGGTCAACTCTTGAGATAGGGCTTCACTGACCCCCTGGTCATTCCGGTTCCCTCTATCCCATAACCAATCCACTTTCCTCTATCTATCTACACTAATAAAAGAGAAACATGGTAATTAGCGTACGAGCGCTACCCTTCCCATTGGCTAATCAGGGAGATATGCAAATTAACTGTCAGCCAAGATGGCGGCCGGCAGCCAGGCAGCTGAT
>NW_005354186.1:1101812-1104708 GCF_000412655.1 Myotis brandtii | reverse complement strand
CAGGCCTAAGCCAGCAGGTCATTATCTCCCGAGGGGTCCCAGACTGCGAGAGGGCACAGGCCGGGCTGAGGGACCCCCCCTTCCCCCCGAATGCACAAATTTTTGTGCACTGGGCCCCTAGTATATATATATAAAAGCCCAGCAACCAAACGGCAGAACAACCAGGCCAGTCGCTATGACACACACTGACTACCAGGGGCAGACTCTCAATGCAGGAGCTGCCCCCTGGTGGTCAGTGCACTCCCACAGTGGGCCGATCACCACAGGCCATGCCCCCACCAGTGCACAAATTCATGCACTGGGCCTCTAGTCCTATAATAAAACCTGCTCCCTCTATCTCATAACCAATCCACTTCCCTTCATCCCATAACCAATCCAGTTTCCTCTATCCCATAATCAATCCACTTCCTTCTATTCCATAACCAATCCACTTCCCTGTATCTAATAACCAATCCACTTCCCTGTATCCCATAACCAATCCACTTCCCTGTATCCCATAACCCCGTGGTCGGCAAACCACGGCTCGCAATCCACATGTGGCTCTTTGGCCCCTTGAGTGTGGGTCTTCCACAAAATACCGCCACACCCAAGGGGCCAAAGAGCATGTGGCTTGTGAGCTGCGGTTTGCCGAGCCGCAAGTTTGCCAACCACTGCCATAACCAATCCACTTCCCTCTCTCTATCCCATAATCATGTTCATTTTCTCCCAGCCCTTATGGCAATATGAGCTGGCTTTGTTCATTAAATTTGTCATTGTTCGCCTATTGCCTATGTCTTCGTGGAGGCTCCTTGAAGGCAGAAAATGTCTTTTGAGTTCATCCTTGTACCCCACAGCACCTGTCCCATAGTAGGCTCAGTAAATATTTCCCTAACTGATACATGAATAACTGATGGTGATGACAATAGTAATGATATTTAATGAGCTCTTAGAACATGCCAGCCACTGTTCCAGGCACCTCACATGCATCATCCTATTTACTTCTCACCAATTACCCTGTTTTGTAGAGGAGGAGACGGGACACAGGAAGGTTTAGCAGCAGCTCAGGGGCACACAGTCAGCCCACCAAGGCGGAGTCAGGGTTTCAACGTAAGTCCGGCTTCAGAGCTAGCCAAGCTAGCTGAGTGAGTGAATGGGTGAGTTGGTAATAAAGCACTTAGCACAATGGCCAGCACAACTCAACGCTCAATACATGGCAGCGATGATTAGCATTTCAAGACTGCACTCTCCTCCCATGTGCAAATTACTTTGCATGTCCCTGAGGGTACCAGTGCTCCACCAGGCCTCCCTCCCCCCTCATTCTGTCCATGGTGTCTGTGTTTCTGTGATCAAACTACAAAATATACATGTATATTCAAAGATCCAGCTCTACATTTTAAGCAGCTGGAGAGTTAAACATTTAAAGGAGCCATGTGAATTATTGACTCACCTCTGCAGTGGGTTCTCTTCCGTGCTCGTTCCCCAGTCTCTCCTCCATCTTCTCTCCTCCCGCGCCCAGCAGCCAGCTCCGAGTCCCAGCGTCTGCTAGACCCTTGAGATGGGTCATCTGAACAAGGGGCAGGGACCCACCCACCGGACTGTGCTGGGCAGCCAGGGCTCCTGCCCACCCAGAGCCACAGGTCAGGTTTCTATCTGGTTTGTCTGTCTTCCAGGTGCTGGAGCACACGCTCTGACTGAACGTTTGCCAGTTACAGTTTATTTCCGCTCCAGAAGCATTTAATGATCACCTGCTGTATGCAAAATCACCCTCACCATCATCATCACCAGAAATTACTACTTCCTGCAAATCTCCTGCTCTCTGTGTACATGATTGGCAATCCCAGACCTCCCATTGGCTTGGCAGCTCCACGCCGTGTAAGTTATGATCCTCTCTGCCTGACTTTCCTCAGTTGTAGCATCCTAGCACCCTTTAGAAGACTGCTGTAAAGGATCAAACGAGCGACCACCCTTTCAAAAACTACAGTCCTGCCCTGGCCCACGTGCTAAGTGGTTAGAGCATCAGCCTGTGCACCAAAGGGTCAAGGGCATGTACCTTGGTTGTAGGTTCAATCCCAGCCCCAACTAGGGTGTGTGCAAGAGGCAACCGATTGATGTGTCTCTCTCACATTGATGTTTCTCTCTCCTCTCTCTCTTTCTTTCTCCTTCCCTCCCTCCCTCCCTCCCTTCCACTCTCTCTAAAAATCAATGGAAAAATATCCTTGGGTGAGAATTAACAGAACAAATACACAACAAAGCTACAGTCCTAAACTCTGATCTTCCTTACCTTGCCTGCTTAATTTCCCCCCCTAGCCCTTATGATTTTCTAACAAACTATAAACTTTACTTATTTGGAATACATATATGTAATATGTATAATTTACTAGAGGCCCAGTGCACGAAATTCATGCATGCGTAGGGTCCCTAGGCCTGGCCAGCAATCAGGGCCAATTGGGGCCTTCCGGCTGCCAGCTGAGGCCTTCCTTCCGGTGGCTGGCTGTCAGCCAGGGCCTTTCTTCATTTCTCACCACCCCCAGGTGGTCAACGCACATCATAGTGAGCAGTTGAACTCCCGGTTGGTCAAACTCCCGAGGGAACAATGTACATATTAGCCTTTTATTATATAGGATTGTCTGTCATTCCCTGATGCAATATAAGCTCCACGAGACTAGAGTTCTACCTCTTTTATTCATAGATAGGGTCCAAGTACCTAGAACAGTGTCTGGCCCATAGTCAGTACTCATTAAGCAAGGAAGGGGGGAAGGAAGGAAGGAAGGAAGGAAGGAAGGAAGGAAGGAAGGAAGGAAGGAAGAAAAGAAGGAAGAAGGGAGGGAGGGAGGAAGGAAAAAAGGAAGGAAGGGAAGAAGGGAAGAAGGAAGGAAGGAAGAGGGAGGGAGGGAGAGAGGGAGGGAGGGAGGGAGGG
>NW_005354186.1:1059966-1101766 GCF_000412655.1 Myotis brandtii | reverse complement strand
AAGAAATGAAGAAATGAAGAAGGAAGGAAGGGAGAAAGGAAGGAAGGAAGGAAGGAAGGAAGGAAGGAAGGAAGGAAGAAGGGAGGAAGCCCAAACAGTGCAGTAACACTAAAACCATGTTAGCTGCCATGACCATTACCTTACTTAAGCCCCTCCCCACAACCAGGTCTGTAAGGCAGGGGCTGTCATTACCTCAATTTGCGGAGGAAGAAATTGAGGCCCAGAGACTCAGACAGACCTTTCTTCAAATAGCTTATGGCCAAGGGAGTAAAGGACAGGGCGCTGCTCTCTCTTGGAGGGACCCCTGAGGGGGAGGACAGAGTGGGACCAGCCTTCCTAAGAGTGACCTGCATGTCAGACCCACCGTGGGGGTGCCTGTCAGCCTCAGCCCGGCTCAACCACCTGGGAGCAAGCATTCCCCATTTCACAGACGGACACATTGAGGCTCAGGGGCTTTGCAGTGGCTCCGAGCAGAAGTTAGTCTAAACCCCTACACCTCCCAGGCCTTGCGTGCTCAGGCCCCACCCGCTTCGCTCACCTCATTTCACACCCCCTCTTAACCCCACACACTCCTCACTCTCTAAGCTCCAATCCTATGGATGATCACTGTTGCACCCCCAGAGCCCACTATAGTGCCTGCACCTAGTAGGCACTTTCTAAGGCATGGTTAAATGAATGAGATCTTGCCCCAGGGTTGTGGCATAAGTTGGATGCAGACCTCGGATGGCCAGAAGCGAATGCCGCTGAGCTTTTAGAGAAAGATCGAAGGTAGACCTTGGAGAGTGCGTACAACACTGCCAGGCTGGGAGCTGAGGAGCAGCATTGCACGTGGGGTGAAGGGGTTAAGCCGCGGTTAAGAGGAAGCACAGGCAGGCTTGGGTTAGGGAAGGAGGGCAGGCCCGTGTGACTGGAGCAGAGGGGCTTTCCGGAGACTCGTGCCATGGGCTGACTCACTTGGGGACAGGAGAGCTAGGTTGGGATCATAGTGGAGAAGCCTTTGAAAGCCAGGCCAGGAAACCGCAGCCCTGCCGAGGTTCATCAGAGCTGTGCTCTGGACGTGTCACCCCGGCCAGAGGGAGGGCGAGGAGACCGTGGTTGCTGACCTGGGGCAGAGCAGCAGGAAGCAGCAGGAGGGGAGGTCAGATGCCAGGGAGAAGCCGCGGTTGGACTTGGTCCCTGACTGCCCAGAGCGGGCAGAGGCCAGAGAGAGCCATCCACGCTGCCTTCGGAGCCCTGGTTGTCAGCGATGTCTCAGCAGCCACAGAGGTCACCTCCAGCCGGGCCCCACCCCTGCAGCTGCCAGGTGATGATTCATGACAAATCAAAAAGGGAGGAGGGAGACGCTGGCCATGAGCACCCGACACGGGGAAGACTCCCAAATAAATGGGTCCTTTGATCATTGGACCGATTTCCGCAAAGGCTTGTTAGCTCCCGGAAGATCAAATGGGGAAGATAATGAGCAATTTTCAGGTAGTAGGTGCAGCATCCGAGGTGACAACCCAATTTAGTCAGATTCTTAATCAAGCCGGAATCCCTGACTTGACGCTATTTGCGGAGTCTATTACTCCATTATGCTGAGTGCTCTGCCGTCTCCGGGCCCCAGACTTCCAGTCGTTAGAGGTATTTATCTCCGTGCGATTTAATTAAAGTCTCGTGTTTAATGACACAATGTGAGCTAATTATTTCTCGTTGGTTGTTGAGGGTGGGTTTTTCCCTCCCCCTTTTTACAACAATTAAAAAATTGTCTCCTGGCAAAGGAAGGGTGGAAGACAGGGACTGGGCAGGGCTGGTGTAGCTGGAAGATGGTTTGTCCCCATGATCCTTCGTGCTGAGCTATGTGTCCCCCCCATTGGGAACGAGCCCCCTCTCAGTAGCCCTGGGAAGGACTTGACCTAGGGCCAGGCACCCAGGGGACACTCATTCCACGTTGGTCTGCGTTGTCACTATTTTTGTGCTGCTACACAGAGTCATCTTGTCCAGCACAACCAGAAGGAGGATGGGACCCCCTCAACGTGCAGCAATTCATAGGTGAAATCCTAGCTCTACTGCTGGAGTCCTTGGTGGTTTGATTTCAAGTCCTCGTCGATGTAGGATGAGTATGGAGGGGAGAGCAGTTTAGTCCCACCCTGGAGCACCCCGCCAGGGAAGGCTGACCCATGTCCAGGGGATGGATGAAGCCTAGGCTCTCACAAGGCCTGCATTGTCAGCCCTTCCACCTCGGGAGAGTCATTCACTCCCTCTGGACCTCGGTTTCCTCATCTGTACAATGGGACCTATGAAAGCCAGTGACTAAAACACAGAAGCACAAGGCTTTGCTGGCAGGTTGCCTGGTTCAATAAACAGCAAGTTGGCCCGACTGGTGTGGTGCAGTGGTTGAGGGTCAACCCATGAACCAGGAGGTCATGGTTCAATTCCTGGTCAGGGTACATGCCCAGATTGCGGGCTTGATCCCCAGTTTGGGGCTTGCCAGAGACAGCCGACTAATGATTCTCTCTCATCCTCTATCTCTCGCTCTCCCCCTCCCTTCCTCTCTCTCTAAAATCAATAAAAACATATTTGGGGGAAAAAATAAAGAATAACCAGCAACTTGGATCGTAATTGTTATCTCTGCTCACACAAGTACTTGATTAAGGGTGGGGCACAACAGTTTGTGGCGGTCATTGTCTGGGGGTCAATTTAAGGTGAAGAAGAGATACCATGGAGGGAAGAAGCACCCCCACCAGTGCCTGGGGGTGATGGTGGCCAGATTCCCCTACACAGATGATAACTATGAACCAGGTGGTGTATTAGACCCAGCCCACTGCGCCGCTGGGCGAGCAGAGTTCAGATCCTAAAGAAGGAACCAAGACAACTCCAAGGAGGGCGGCCAACACCAAAGCCCATCCACAAAGCCCACCCACGGGTCAGTGAACTATGGAGTGGCGCTTCCTGCTGCTGAGCCACCACCAGGCAGAAAGGGTGGGAGGGCCTCCTGAGTGGCCCAGGGATGCAATACAGCTTTTGGGAGCCGGGCAGGCTGAGGCAGGGCTGGGAGGTGCCGAGTCTGGGGGCCCGGGGCTGCCTTTTGGGGGGGGGGGGGTGGCACAGAACAGAGGTCAAGAGCATGGGCTTTGGAGTCTAGTTGAGCTGCACAGCTGGTCCTCCCATGTCCTGAGCAGGTCACTCCTATTTCCACACCTGGAAGTGGGACAAGACCAGGACCTCCCTTCCCCAGGTCGAAGGGAGGGTTAAATGGGGCAGATCCCGCCTGAGACATTTGAAGGGCTGCGCATAGGGGAGTTGTTTCTGTTGCTAGGGGACCAGGGCTCTCTGGGTATAAAACTCCATCTCTGGTAGCCCTGAGCTGGAACATAAAGGGAAGAACTGTTGGCCACCTGCAGGTTTTGAAATGCCACGGGGACTCAACCTTCACTTCCCTCGGCTCCCTCCGAGAGGCCAGATGTCTTCCCGTCACAAAGCAAGACCCCTTCTGAGCGCCTTCCTTCCGCTCCGGATAAATAGTGTGTGACCCTGGAGGAGCCTCGGGAGTCACTCTGCCTGCTGCCCCCTCTGAGGAGAGATGTACTAAGAGGCTTTTTATAGAGCAGCCTTGGCCTGTGCCCTGAGCATGGAGACCCTCTCCCATCAAGTGAGAGACCCTGTCCCATCAAATGAGACCCTGTCCCATCAAATGAGACTCTGTCCCATCAGGTGGGAGACCCTGTCCCATCAGGTGAGAGACCCTGTCCCATCAGGTGAGAGACCCTGTCCCATCAGGTGAGAGACCCTGTCCCATCAGGTGAGAGACCCTGTCCCATCAGGTGAGAGACCCTGTCCCATCAGGTGAGAGACCCTGTCCCATCAGGTGAGAGACCCTGTCCCATCAGGTGAGAGACCCTGTCCCATCAGGTGAGAGACCCTGTCCCATCAGGTGAGAGACCCTGTCCCATCAGGTGAGAGACCCTGTCCCATCAGGTGAGAGACCCTGTCCCATCAGGTGAGAGACCCTGTCCCATCAGGTGAGAGACCCTGTCCCATCAGGTGAGAGACCCTGTCCCATCAGGTGAGAGACCCTGTCCCATCAGGTGAGAGACCCTGTCCCATCAGGTGAGAGACCCTGTCCCATCAGGTGAGAGACCCTGTCCCATCAGGTGAGAGACCCTGTCCCATCAGGTGAGAGACCCTGTCCCATCAGGTGAGAGACCCTGTCCCATCAGGTGAGAGACCCTGTCCCATCAGGTGAGAGACCCTGTCCCATCAGGTGAGAGACCCTGTCCCATCAGGTGAGAGACCCTGTCCCATCAGGTGAGAGACCCTGTCCCATCAGGTGAGAGACCCTGTCCCATCAGGTGAGAGACCCTGTCCCATCAGGTGAGAGACCCTGTCCCATCAGGTGAGAGACCCTGTCCCATCAGGTGAGAGACCCTGTCCCATCAGGTGAGAGACCCTGTCCCATCAGGTGAGAGACCCTGTCCCATCAGGTGAGAGACCCTGTCCCATCAGGTGAGAGACCCTGTCCCATCAGGTGAGAGACCCTGTCCCATCAGGTGAGAGACCCTGTCCCATCAGGTGAGAGACCCTGTCCCATCAGGTGAGAGACCCTGTCCCATCAGGTGAGAGACCCTGTCCCATCAGGTGAGAGACCCTGTCCCATCAGGTGAGAGACCCTGTCCCATCAGGTGAGAGACCCTGTCCCATCAGGTGAGAGACCCTGTCCCATCAGGTGAGAGACCCTGTCCCATCAGGTGAGAGACCCTGTCCCATCAGGTGAGAGACCCTGTCCCATCAGGTGAGAGACCCTGTCCCATCAGGTGAGAGACCCTGTCCCATCAGGTGAGAGACCCTGTCCCATCAGGTGAGAGACCCTGTCCCATCAGGTGAGAGACCCTGTCCCATCAGGTGAGAGACCCTGTCCCATCAGGTGAGAGACCCTGTCCCATCAGGTGAGAGACCCTGTCCCATCAGGTGAGAGACCCTGTCCCATCAGGTGAGAGACCCTGTCCCATCAGGTGAGAGACCCTGTCCCATCAGGTGAGAGACCCTGTCCCATCAGGTGAGAGACCCTGTCCCATCAGGTGAGAGACCCTGTCCCATCAGGTGAGAGACCCTGTCCCATCAGGTGAGAGACCCTGTCCCATCAGGTGAGAGACCCTGTCCCATCAGGTGAGAGACCCTGTCCCATCAGGTGAGAGACCCTGTCCCATCAGGTGAGAGACCCTGTCCCATCAGGTGAGAGACCCTGTCCCATCAGGTGAGAGACCCTGTCCCATCAGGTGAGAGACCCTGTCCCATCAGGTGAGAGACCCTGTCCCATCAGGTGAGAGACCCTGTCCCATCAGGTGAGAGACCCTGTCCCATCAGGTGAGAGACCCTGTCCCATCAGGTGAGAGACCCTGTCCCATCAGGTGAGAGACCCTGTCCCATCAGGTGAGAGACCCTGTCCCATCAGGTGAGAGACCCTGTCCCATCAGGTGAGAGACCCTGTCCCATCAGGTGAGAGACCCTGTCCCATCAGGTGAGAGACCCTGTCCCATCAGGTGAGAGACCCTGTCCCATCAGGTGAGAGACCCTGTCCCATCAGGTGAGAGACCCTGTCCCATCAGGTGAGAGACCCTGTCCCATCAGGTGAGAGACCCTGTCCCATCAGGTGAGAGACCCTGTCCCATCAGGTGAGAGACCCTGTCCCATCAGGTGAGAGACCCTGTCCCATCAGGTGAGAGACCCTGTCCCATCAGGTGAGAGACCCTGTCCCATCAGGTGAGAGACCCTGTCCCATCAGGTGAGAGACCCTGTCCCATCAGGTGAGAGACCCTGTCCCATCAGGTGAGAGACCCTGTCCCATCAGGTGAGAGACCCTGTCCCATCAGGTGAGAGACCCTGTCCCATCAGGTGAGAGACCCTGTCCCATCAGGTGAGAGACCCTGTCCCATCAGGTGAGAGACCCTGTCCCATCAGGTGAGAGACCCTGTCCCATCAGGTGAGAGACCCTGTCCCATCAGGTGAGAGACCCTGTCCCATCAGGTGAGAGACCCTGTCCCATCAGGTGAGAGACCCTGTCCCATCAGGTGAGAGACCCTGTCCCATCAGGTGAGAGACCCTGTCCCATCAGGTGAGAGACCCTGTCCCATCAGGTGAGAGACCCTGTCCCATCAGGTGAGAGACCCTGTCCCATCAGGTGAGAGACCCTGTCCCATCAGGTGAGAGACCCTGTCCCATCAGGTGAGAGACCCTGTCCCATCAGGTGAGAGACCCTGTCCCATCAGGTGAGAGACCCTGTCCCATCAGGTGAGAGACCCTGTCCCATCAGGTGAGAGACCCTGTCCCATCAGGTGAGAGACCCTGTCCCATCAGGTGAGAGACCCTGTCCCATCAGGTGAGAGACCCTGTCCCATCAGGTGAGAGACCCTGTCCCATCAGGTGAGAGACCCTGTCCCATCAGGTGAGAGACCCTGTCCCATCAGGTGAGAGACCCTGTCCCATCAGGTGAGAGACCCTGTCCCATCAGGTGAGAGACCCTGTCCCATCAGGTGAGAGACCCTGTCCCATCAGGTGAGAGACCCTGTCCCATCAGGTGAGAGACCCTGTCCCATCAGGTGAGAGACCCTGTCCCATCAGGTGAGAGACCCTGTCCCATCAGGTGAGACCCTGTCCCATTAGGTGAGACCCTGTTCCATCAGGTGGGATCAAGGTCAGTGCGAAGTGCAACAGAAGCCCATTCCTCTGTGGAGACTTGGGGGGACCCCACCCAGGAAGGATGGTTCATTCTAGGCGGTACCACACGGGACACTCAGATTCTCTTTCGTAGGGGTCTAGATGTTGGGGGGTCCCAGAGAAGGTGGATCATCCTAGGAATTTGGGGTCAATTGCTCAGCATTTGTTTCTGTTTCTCATGAGCCCGGCAGGAAGGCATGGCCACGCTGGTTCACGCCCTCTCATCCTTGCGGTAACCCCTGACCTCACGTCACCAAAGTCAGCATGGATGGGACTCATCCGTTGGAGCCTTAGAAAGCCAAGCGATGCTGCCCCGTGGAGTGCCAGGCACCGTGCGTGACGCCAGCTCCCGACCTCCCAGGAGCTGCTGTCTAGTGGCAGACATGTCCACGCCGAGTCATCAATAAACTGATGCTAAAACCAAAGCAGGTACCCAGGGAAGAAGCAGAGGGCTGGCCCCCCCAAGCAGTCAGAGAACTGTGGGAAGGTGATGTTGGAACTGGGTCCGCCAGAGGAAGAAGAGCATCAGGGGAGAGGCACAGAGGGGCGAGAGACCGTGGTGGGTTCCAGGGACCATGTGGAAGGTGTGTGAGGGAGGAAGCTCAGGGCCTGGAAGAGGAACAGGGCGCAGTGAGATGAGAGAATGAGACGAGGGTGCCTTAGAGCCTCCTTGCGGGGGGACTGCAGCCCACGGGGAGGCAGACATTAGCACAAGATAAGACTAGAAGCAGAAAGGAGCCAGATAAATAGAGGGCCTTGGAGGTTCTGGTTTATTCCTAATAGCGACAAGGAGCTTTGAGTATTGTGATAATGGTGGCGATATTGCTATCATCATACACTTGTGGGTGTCGCCTTCCCTTGAGCTCAGACAGCGCGTACATGCTAGGTACGCCACGCTGGAAGCTTGGCCTCGGGAAATTTCTAAGGGGGCCGACCCCTGGAGTGCCCACCGGTGAGTGTCTCCTCAGACGCCCCCTGAAATAAATTTCCTCTCCTCCCCTCCTGTGGCACAACAGTGATGGAGACCCAGAGCCCACCTTCCCCGCGGTGGAGAAAGTGAGGGGAACGCAGAGGCCTCTGCATCGGAGGGGCTCTGAGACCCCAGAGCAGCAGTCTGGGTTTTATGGGAGTTTCTTCAAGGAAACAGGCGTATCCGCTGGCACTTGCCAAGGCCTTTTCTCCGGTAACAAGCTTCTTTATTCAGCCAAACAAAGGCAGCATCGCACACAGAGGAGTGAGGAGAGCTGTCAGATGCTGTTCTGGGGAGAAATGAAAGAGGCTTGTGCGGAAGCTAAAGCACATAAAAGCTGAAGGTCAAGACGCAGGCCCCCCTTCCGGCTGCTTTGCCGCATGCAGGACATTCGAGGTGGCCACTGCACCAAACGGGACCCTTCCCGGGGCCTCCGGGAGTGGAATTGGACTGTCGCCCTGGTTGAGCCTCAGCAATCCACCCTCCACCCGGCCATCCCCGTGGTCCCTGCAGCTCAGGGTCCTTCCTCTGAGAAATCAAATGAGGATGTTCCCCTCCTAAACGGGGGTCTTCCCAGCAGAGGTGGCGGGCAAGGAACAGCACTAGCCCCCTTGAGGCCCAGCATAGGGTCAGCCCACCCAATCCTGAGACCCAGCTGATCTTTGCCATCCTCACAGTTCCCTACAATCCCAGCTCTCCCTCTGTGCCTTGGATCATCCAGAGAGCCATGCCTCTGGCTCGGAGACCTGGCACAAGGGGGACGCACCCTATGATCATGACAATAAAGGTGACAACCGTGAACATCGGTGGAGCGTTGAGCCCTGTACATGCTCTGCACGCCCTGTGCTATTGTCCCTCCCCGCAGACTGGACCAAAGCATTGAGGGGTTATGATTCTCCCCCCACCTTACAGGTGAGGGAATGGAGCTTTGAGTGATTGAATGACTTGCCCAAGGGGACACCATTGGGAAGAAGTTGAGCCAGGACCCCGACTCAGCTGCAACCTGTTTCAAATCTCTGATTACTTCCATCTCATCTCCATGCACTTGGTGCAGTGGCTTTGTTGCTCGATTTTAACATGAGGGAGAAAGCCCAAGGGCAAGGCCCGAGCCGGCTTGTCGGAGAGAGCTCATTAAAAGGACCCTCGTGCCCCCACTCTCGACCTATGAACCAAGAGGTCACAGCTCGATTCTGGGGTTTCGGGCTCTATCCCCAGTGGGGGCGGTGTGCAGGAGGCAGCCCATCAGTGATTCTCTCTCATCATTGATGTTTCTAGCTCTCCCTCTCCCTTCCTCTCTGAAATCAATAATTTATATCTATGTATTTTAAAAGGCCCTGGCTCTAGCTGCTTTTCTGATTCTCTCAGTCTAGCCAGGGGAGTGGGTGTGTCCTCTACTGCCATTTAATTTAAAAATTTGTTTAAAACACCTCCTTCTACCACGTCCCCAAGCTGGTAATGAACTCATGAATCAGTGGGAACTGAATGTAAATCTTGGAGCCTCCTCTTACTAATGTGAACTTGGGCAGGTCGCTTAACCTCTCTGGGCCGATCCCCACTGTGAGGCGGAGAGAATGATGGTATCTACTACAGAGGGCGGCGTGGAGAGCCCACAGGGGAAAGTGTGTCACATTCTCAGCACAGTGGCTGGCACAAGATGAGCGCTCAATAAATGTTAGCTATTATTAATAGAAGGATGGCAATGATGACAATGAGAGTTGCATTGGTGAGCTATTGCTCCAAACCAAACAACCACAAAACCTCAGTGGCATAGGACAACAGCATTTAATTAGATCATTAATTAATTGGCTGATGTGGGCTGGGCTCAGCCCTCAGCCCGGGCTGCTCTGCTCCACGTGGCTCCCACCCTCTTCCCAGGCTCACAGCAAAGGTCGAGGCAAAAGAAAGAGCAGGAGCTGAATTACAAGTGTGCATTGCAAGTCTCTGCTTGAGTCACATCTGCTAGCCTCCCATTGGCCAAAGCAAGACATAGCCCCAGCTCAAGAGATGGAGAAGTAGGCCCCCATGGGAGGGCTTTGCCCAGGCTCATGCCCAAGAGCGTGGTTGTATAATCCTATGACTGGCCAGGGAGTGAAGAGGAGACTGGTAACCCAACCTTCTACAGTGAACAAAAGCAAGGGACTGCTGAGTGTATGAATGAGGGTCCACCACTTTGGCAAGCAGCTAGGAATTACTGAATACAGCTGAAGACAGCCATATCCCATAATTTGAGAGAAACTCCCAGACACATGATGAAGGTACACATATCAGAATATGTATAGCAGCATTGTGTACCACAACCCAAACCTAGGCACCTCCCAAATGTCCACCACAATTGAATGGATAAGGAAATTGCAAAGCATGCATACAGTGGAATACTATACAACAAAGAAAATACTATACAACAATGAAATCTAGTTACAGGCTCCTCCATGGATGACTCTTAGAAACAAAATGTGAATGAAAAGACACAAAAGGGTACTCCCATGACTTTATCTCCATGTAGTTCACACACAGGCAAAACTGAACTCTATTGGTTGGGGATGGATACACAGCTAATAAAACCACTTTAGAAAGCCAGGATGGTGATTACAGCTGGGCGAGGGGCAAAGATAATCCTGCGGGGGTGGGGGGGAGGGGGGAGAGGGGACTTCAGGAGATGGCAAAGTTCTGGCTGCTGGCCTGGAAGGAGGTCCATGGGACTCATGTTAGGGTTTTGATTAAACTGGGAATTTCTGCTGAGTGTACTTTTTTGTATGAAATACATCACAATCACAGTAAGTTTTTGGAAGAGCTTCTTCACCTCTCTACCTAGTTCCAGAGGAGGAAAAAATCAGGACCAGAGAGGAACAGGTTTTGGCTCAAGATAAAGAAGAATTTCCAATAACCAGAAATGTTCAAAGATGGAGTGCCTTTTGGGGGGGGGGAGTTAAATTCCTTTTTTATTTAATTAAAGGACTCCAAGGCACACTGATGGAAACCTTGGCAAAGACCTCGAAGGAGGAGTCGATGTGAGGGAGGCCGGGCTGCGGAAGGTTGAGGTTAACCGTCTGATCTGAGAGTCCGGGGCAACGTGGATGATTGGGCCGTTTGCAGTCAGCAAGACTTGAGGTTGGCATCCAGGTCTACCACTAATTAGCGAAGTGACCTTGGGCAAGTTCCTTGACCCCCCTGAGCTTCCGTTTCCTCAATTGAAAATGATGTTGCATATAAATTACCTAGTACAGTGCCCGGCACTTAATAAGCCTTTGATAAATGATGGCCATTATGATTAATAAAAAAAAATAGCTTCTTCCAAATTTGAGATTCTGAGATGTTCTGCATTCATAAATATGTGTTGTGTTAGTCGGGTTCTTGTTGCAAACAAGATGCATAACAACCCCACGTTGCAATGGCTTACAAAAAGCAACAAGAGCCCTAACCGGTTTGGCTCAGTGGATAGAGCATCAGCCTTTGGACTCAAGGGTCCCAGGTTCGATTCCGGTCAAGGGCATATACCTTGGTTGCGGGCACATCCCCAGTGGGGAGTGTGCAGGAGGCAGCTGATCGATGTTTCTCTCTCATCAATGTTTCTAACTCTCTATCCCTCTCCCTTCCTCTCTATAAAAAAATCAATAAAGTATATTTTAAAAAAACAAAAAGCAACAAGTATTTAACGTGCGCTCATGAGTCTGTGGGCCAATGACTACTCAGCAGGGCTGGGTTCTGAGCCCCAGGCTCCAGCTGTGGGTTGGGTTCAGGTCTGCTCCGCATACACCTCATCCCAAGACCAGGCAACCTGGGGCGGCTGCTCCTGGTGGAGGGCAGAGAGTTTGCAAATGACACTTAGGAACACGCAATGCCCATTAAAGCCTCAGCTCAGAATCGCCTCGCCATCACCTCCTCCCACATCCCATTGGCTCCAGCAGGTCACACGGCCACACCCAAAATCAATGCTGCAGGGATGTCCCCGGTGCCACTTTACTGTGAAGTCACACGGCAAAGGGGAATGCAGGTCAGTGGAGAATTAGGAGCAACAATCCTATCTAGTGCCTGCCTGCTTGCGGAATATTTAAAAGTGACTCTGCTCGATATAAAAAAGAATATTTCAAAAAATCTTCTTCAAGAACCATGACGCTATCAAATATAAGGTTCAAAAACCCCGGACTAATAGTGAGCAGAGAAAATGTGATTTTCCCATTTTATTGGCTTATATAATAAAATCATTACATAGCTGATTAGTTTTATTGCTCCATGATATGTCATTGAGGAGGTACACTCGGAGCTCTGGGGGCTGGCTTCCTAATTCCGGCTCTCACCTGTTGGCCAAAAGACCCCTGAGGCTCGCCTATTCCTGGTTAAAAATTGGTTTCGCCTTATTTATTTTTAATTCTCGGACTCCTCGGCAAGTTGAGATTTCTGTTGAAGAGCCCGTTTTGTCTCCTTGTCAATCAGAGGTGTTTGGAGAGCAGGTCATCGGAGTCTGGGCTAAGAGGGCGAGGAGCCGGGTGGAATGAACAGACGATGGTCCTGCTCTCCTTCCAAGAACGCTCACCAGCTCAGGCAGGGGCGGCGCAGCGGGACCCCCTCCCTCTGCAGCATCTCCCCCAGGCACCAGCTTCCGCCCAGAGGAGGGTGGTCGCCTGCGTCCCTCCTGCTGTTGAGTCTCACCCCTGAACCACTTTGAGATGCGCCTGGGAGCGGAGCAGAGTGGGTGGGCTCGTCTCCTCACTGGGGGCGGGGTCTCAGGATAGCGAGGAGGCCTGGCCTGTGGGTGGGGCAGGGAAGAGAGAAGAGAGGGCATGCAGCCTTGCGCGGATCAAAGGCTGCCCCAACCGAGGGGTGAAGGAAGCTGGGATAGAATTGATGGGGAGTGGCTCAGTCAGTGGGTTTCCTAACTTTCCGTGGGAGTTAGAGGTCACCTTGCCTCTCTGTGCCTTGTCTCCAAATAGGGCTGGCTCCCAGGACCCCGCAGGTTCCTTTCCGAGAAGCACATAGTGCTCAAGAGGGAAGACGCCAGGGACCGGCAGGCACATGGAGCTCAGATGCTGTCTCCGACGCCTCCCCTCCCAATACTGCTCAACCTTGGGCCAGTTACTGCAACGCTCCGTGCCTCAGTTTCCCCAGCACAAAAATAACCGTGCCACCTCTCCGGGTTGTTGCCAGGAGGAAATAAGTTAGCTGGTCTAGAGCATCCGGGACGGTCCCTGGCACCGTCCCTGGCACCCCCATCAGCGCCATCTCCCGTTATTATCATTCCAGCTTACGATGCTAAGCCACTTTGCTCCTTTTTAAAACGTGATTGATGCTTGCCGGCTGGGAGGGCCATTAGGTTGACTACGTGAGTGTATAATATATGGAGCGGGGGAAGCAGTAAAAGCACAGCCTCTGCTGAGGTGCCGGGCGACGTGGCTGGCGAGGATCCAGGCGTGAACTTCGCACATGATTAAAGGTCTGAGAGCCGCACCTCCCGGGGGGCGGGCGAGGCGGAAAGGGTGTTATTTAGGAGAGCCGGGTGGAGAGGTCGCAGCTCTCCCCTCATGGTACAGTGAGAAACTCCGGGGGCGAGGCCTCAGCTGAGCAGCCAGATGGATCCAGGGGGACCTGGAGAGCTGGTTGAATCTCCCCCCAGCCGGCAGGGGGGGGCTGTGCATCATTATCTGGCCTGTAAGATTGAAGCCCAGATGTGAGATTTTGTCTCCCAAAGCTTACTTCATCCCGTGTGCCTCCCTAAATAAGATGTGAAGGTAATACTCAGGCTCCCGGAGACCTGTGTCTGGGGGAAATGTAGTGAGAAACTTCAGGAAGATTCCAGGAAGGTGACAAACAACACAGTTTGTCTTGCGTGACCTTAAAACGCGGGAGCCTCAGTTTCCTACCTCCTAATAAGGATGGGATGAGAGCATAACTCATCGCCGCTACGGAACAGGTGGACAGCACGCCAGGCCCTGACTCCGAAGCCACCGTGCTTAGACCTCTATGACCTAGAAAGTAATTGCAAAGGCAAAATTCAATCAATAGATCGCCTTCTGTCTCCACGATCCCGGACAGCCCATCTGATTTTTATTTCCTGAACTGAACAGGCACTAGGACTCTCGGGTCGATATTACCGCCAGCGGAACAAAGCAACACGAGGACCCGGCCGCCAGACAACTCGAGGTTGAGAGCCATTTCCGCATCTCGGAGGTTGGGGGACAGTTTCCATCTGACCAGGGAAATTGTATCCGAGGGGCCGTGGCTCTGGGCGGCTGCACAACCCTGTGGCCTGAGGCTGTGGCCCCAAAGCAGGGCCCTGTGTTGGTCCGGGAGGGCTGGGGAATGGGGCGGTGACCGTGACCCTCAACCTCAGTGGCTTCCATCCCCATCGCTGTGGCAGAGGTGGGTCCCCATGTCCTCACGCACCCCCTCCGTCGCTGCGGCAGAGGTAAGGGCTCCACCCCAGAGCTGACACCATCCCTTCCCCTGAACACTCAGTGGCCCCCACAGCCACACAAATGTAAGCCTGCACGATCCATAAGGTGAGGCCAGATGCATGTGAGGAGCAGTGACAATGACCACCACGACCCCTTCGGGGCCCCACACACCTCCTACCCCAGCCCAGCTGCTTGCTCTGCTGGGCGCCATGGCCCTCCTCTCCACCTTGAGTCTCATCCTTGGTGTGTGTGTGTGTGTGTGTGTGTGTGTGTGTGTGTGGAGAGAGAGAGAGAGAGAGAGAGAGAGAGGGGAGAATGCAATCCTCAGCTCTTCCCTCAAGAAACAAATGACTCCCTGACACCCGCAGCCCATTACCGAGGTAATTCGGCCTCTGTAGCCTTTCTCATTACACGCAAACCAATGTTATTATTATTGTTTATCATTTACATGACATGGCAAGCGCGTGCTGTCCTCACTCCTGCTTAGGATCAGCCCTGCCCCCACTCACCTCCTGCGTTCTCGCCTTCGTCCTGGGGCTCCCCTCCCTGCTGCCCCAACTCCTGGGCTCCTCCCTCCACCCTGATCCCTCAGCCTGCCCTCCACACCCCCGTCTTCAGAGCAGCCCCCATCCTTGCAAAACCTCTCCTCCCTGTACCCGGCAGGTCAGCAGCCAAGACAGGAAAGGGGAGGGCGCTCCTGTGTGAGCACCTGCTGTCTGCCTGTGCCGGTTACACGCCTGGGTGACTATCCTCCGATAACGTGGACATTTCATTGCACATAGTACGGGTGAGGACACTGAGGTGAGGGTGACTTGCACCACATCCCACAGCACACGGATCACACTTGGTGGGAGAGAAAGCTCAGGGACAACGTGACCCCCCTGCCGGGTAACTGATCAGTGTCGGGGATCTTAGGGGGGAGTGGCGTGGAGACAGAGGCCCGTGTTTGGGGACAGATGCTGCCCATCCCCACCAGCATGGACCCGAGAAGTACTCTACCTGCCCATGCCTCCGCTTCCTGCGCTGGGGAGTGGGCGGGCACTCCTGCCCTGCCAGTCAGCACAGGTGAGAACTTAGAGCTCATTTAATAATAACATGAAGCAGCTCTGCTTTGAGTCTCTCCAAGGAAGGGGTTTGGGGCGCCTGTTCCTTTGAAACAGCGCAGACTCAGCGTGCGTTAGTGTGTCCATGGCCAGGTGTCCCTAAAAAGCCAGTGACTCCATATGTGGAAGGTCATGGGCAAGTCGATCAATGACCTCATCATGAGGCTGCCCCTGGATCTACAGAATGCCATCATTCACAGTTTCATTCATCCATCCAATGAAGAGTAATCAAATACCCCCTGCATGCCAGACTGCTTGAAGCATGGGGAACCGAGGCTGCCTTCCTGTAGCTCATGGCCTAGCCAGGGAGATGGACGAGAAACAGACATGACAACCTCAAGCAGAGGTGAGGGTCATGAGGACAGCAGGCTGGTGCGAGGGAACGTAGCTGCCCATTTTGCTGACCTTTATTAACTGTGTGTTCATTACCTGGCGCTCTGAGCAGCCCTGCCCTCCCCCGCCAGCCATGGCCGAGATTTCACCGGAAACTCATCCTCAAGAAAGACACCCGTGATCCCCGCTGGACAGCATCCCTCCCACCTTGAATTCTGCCCCTCCCTTTGAACTCCTCGTCTGGATTTGGGAGCTGCCTTTTTAAATCCTCAGAGCCACCTGATGAGCAGGCATGGTCTCCTTCCTCCAGATGAGGAAGCGGGGACTCAGAGTTACAGGTGAGGTGAACCCACACCTGTCTCCCTCCGAAGCCGGTGCTCTCTCCACCTGCCACGTGCCTCTCGCCTCTCTCTTGTCTGTGCCTCAGGTACTTGTGCCTCCTGCCTCCCCCTCTCTCATTCAGGGAGAGTCCGAGTCTGATTTCCTCTGAGTGTCTATGAGACTGTGAGCTCCCCAGGGCAGGACAGTGTCTGTCTTATTCACCACTGCATCCTCCTCACTGGGAGCAGTGCTGGCATATAGTAGGTGCTAGATTAACATGAATGTGAGTGAGTGAATGAATGAATGAATGAATGTGAGTAAGTGAATGAATGTGGAAGGGAAGGAAGGAGGGAAGGTGAGAGGACCACCCCCCACACACACACACACAACGAGCCCAAGGCAGAGCCCCACAACACAACAGCAGATACCAATGCATCCATCCTGCTTTCCCCTAAATTCCTCCAGGGAGCCCATTCTCCGAGACGTCCCAGAGGGTGGCTCTGGCTTGGGTCTGTCCCTGTGGTCACCTGCTTCCTGTCTGCCTGGAATCTGGCACACCTTCCCCAAGATCTGAACGGTCCCTGGCCATCAGTTAAGACAGTTTGGAGCTTGTTAAAAGCCCAGAAAGGTCGTGCTAATGAGGAGGTCGGCCGACAGGCAGCGTGCACTGGGGGGGAGCACTGTGCAGAGTCCCAGGAGATGTCCTCACCCACCTCTGTGCTCCCTTGCTGATGCCCCAAAACTGGGTCTATTTTCTTCCTTTTCTAAACGGCTGCTGTCTGGCTCCCCAGAGGAGACCCTGTCACTGCTCTGGACTGAATGTTTGTGCAACTCACACCCTAGGATCTCAGACTTCTAGTCTCCGGAACTGTGAGAAGTAAACGTCTGTTGTTTAAGCCACCAGTCTGTGACACTCAGGGAGGAAATGGGTAACGCCAGATCCCACCCTATAGCCCTTGACCTTTATTCACTGACCTAACTGTGTATCAGAGTGTGTGCCAGACCACGGTTCTACCAACAAGAAGATGTGGGCCCTTTCCTTAAAGAGGGACTGGTCTAGTCAGGAGACAGATACATGGTCAAGGGTTATAAAGCATTGGGCCACAATCATGGACTAAGACAGTACTACGGACGTGTCAGGAGGCCATCACGGGCCTGCTCAGCCCATGGAGCAATCAGAGAAGTCTTCTCAGAGGAGGTGACTTTGGAACTGGAACTTGATGGTTGAGTTGTTTGGGATCCTGTCCTGACCTCTGATAATAACCTCTGCCCCGCAAGCTGGTCTCTCTCCCAATGTGCCATGCGACCTCTTCTTCCACAGGTGGGTGTTGTCCTCTCTGTGGATCATCTTGCCAGGAAGTAACCCCTTCTCAGGATCCTCCCAGGTGGCCAGGCCAGGGGCCACCATGAAGTCTAGGAGCGTTGGAAATTCCCTCTTCTTTGGGTGACAGACACTGGCTAAAGACCAGTGGAGACGATTAGAGCTGACCCTTGGTTCAGAAGCATGTTTTTCCCAAGAACAGCTCTATTGTTAGCCTGCCACAGCGATGTTTTAACAAGCGCTGCCCAGGGATGTGGACAAGTGGCGTTGGCTGCTGTCTGCACTTCCAGTCTGGAGGACGGGCCTAGTGGAGAGGGATTCGGGCGTCATCGCCACTCAGCACCATCAGCACCACTGTCACCAGGGCCGTCACGCTCTCTCTCGGCATCCCCAGCTCCACCCCCAGCTCCATCACCACCTTAATTCCATCGCCGCGTTGTTATCGCAATTCTACATCATTGTCAACACCTTCATCCTCTCCTTGGTTGTCAGGACCACAGCCATTGTAGCAACTCATCCCCATCACCGAAAACTCTTCACCACGATCCAGAGCAATCACCCCATCACCACTCTTTAACCCCTCTGTCTTTACCCTCAGACCCTCCATGCCAACCTCATGCCAAACTTTCAGGTCTATTCACTGTTCCTCTCTGCCTTGTCTCTGGGGACGGGGAACGCTGGGTGGCATCTGTGCTGACCCTCTGTCACTCATGGGACACATGGACCCAACCACGGCCCTCAGAGGAACTGGGCAAGTTGAGTATGACCATGGGGTGATGCTCTCTCCGCTACCCAGGATATCACCCCTGAGACCCCTTGACCTTTAGGCCCTCCCCCTCAGCAAATGGAGGAGTGGGGTCCTGGGGCGTGTCAGCCGCAGATGGCCCTCCTGTGTCCCCTCACCACCTCAGCACCGACTCCATTGTGTTCCGTGCTTCTCTCTGCTTCCAGACTGCCAACCTCTCAAGGGCAGGTCTGTGTCTTTTTCATCTGCTTCCCCAGCATGAAGCTCAGAGCCCGGAGCCCAGAGTCATCAGGGAGTGTCTACTGACTGGGGAGGCTGAGACAGGCGAGAACATTTGCTCATCAGGCCCCCGCAGGTCCGCTGGCACCGAGCTTCCTTCCAGGAGGAACATCTTGCCCGGCTGAGCTCCTGCTCTGTGAGGCCCGCACAGCCGGCCGCCAGCTCCGCCGCGCCTGGCTGCGGGAGGGCCTCCTGTCAGCCTGGAAATGAGGTCACTTACGCGCCTGCCTGCGCCGCCTGAGCCTCGCGCACATTCCTTGTTCAATGAGATGTTATTTTCAAATGTGATCCCGGGGAATTGGTGTGGTGGCTTTTCCCTTTCTCCTCTCTTTCTGCCTGGCCCCTGGGCATGGCTGCAGCTGCTATAGCAGCAGGCTAGAAGCAAGGTTCCGGGTGGGTGAGCAGGCCTGCCACTGAAACGCCAGCTTCCCCGGGCTCGCCCGGCTCTGCCAACGATATGGCCAACTGTTACTGCCACCGCCCTCCACTGTCCTGTCACCGGGGCCGCCAAGCAGGGCCGGGCCCTCTCCTCTGGGGCCCAGGGACCGTGGCTGTTGCACAGGGCAATTCTCCCAAGCTCTGCTCTCAGCCTCGCCTGCACCTGCGCCCAGGCCATTCCCTTCCCTGGGGGCATCATTCCACCAGGAGACCCACCAGGATTCGCTCTTTGTTCCTACCACCTGCCAATGGAAACTGTGACCACCTTCTAAACTCCCGGGGCAGGGAAGATGTCTGGTGCACGGTTCCTTTAATTAATACACGCTGAGCACCTGCCGAGTGTCAGACCCTGGAGATGTGACGGCAGACAAGACAGACGTGGCCACTGTCCTCGAGGAGTTTCTGTCTAATTGGAGGGAAAGCACTGGAGGAAGCACATGAGTCATAACAGAACTGTGAGTGATGCTACCAGTTGTAAAGCAGACAAAAGGGTGTGCGGACAGAGAGCGAGAGGGGAGGGGAGGGGCCTCCTATAGGGAGAGTCTGGGAGCTGCCCCCAAGCCCGGGACATTTGATGTGAAGCCTGAAGGATGAGGAGACGCTCATCATGGGAACCTGGCAGTGGGGGCTTCTTGGGCAGCAGCCTGAGGCCCGCGGTGCAGCAGGAGGAGGAAGAGGGGTCCTGGGAGATGAGGTGGGGGGTGGGGCAGGGTCAGATCATGCCCAGTAAGGACTGTGCAATGGGGACACTTGGCAGGACTGCATAGGCGGAAGTCAAAGAATGCCCCGTTTTGTCCCCAGTGCTCCCAGCAGGCACTCCGGGAATATCTGATGGCTAGACGAGGACAAGGCTTTGTTGGTTATTTGTACCTTTCCGCTTATTCCGTGTCAGCTTTTCAGCTCTATTAGAATGTGCATTTTGATGCTAGCTGGCGGCCGGGCCTGTCTACTCATCAGAGCCTCTGAGGTCTGGTACCTCTAAGTACAGGAGCGTGGATTGGTGGGTGATGTGCTGTGGGGCCTTCAGCCGGCGTAGTGCAGAGATCTGTGCTTAGATCTGTCTGTCTCTCTTCCTCGCCCTCTTCCTCTCCCCTTTCCCTTTCCCTTCCTCCCTCTGTTTCCCCAAATCTGCACATTGGCGATGTTCCCTTGTGCTTCCCCCGTCCCTGGAGCCTGGCCGCTCAGATGCTCATGCGAAGTCAGGCAGAGACAGGCCCTTCTCCGCACCGACCGTGGTCACAGTCACAGTTGCATCTGGAATCTGATCGGAACAGGAACGTGCAGCAGCAGGTCCAGGGCTTGGGAGACAGACCCGCCTGGCTTCAGGTCCCGTTCCCCCTGCAGCTGTGTGACTGCCCTCAGCCGCTCAGCCTCTCTGAGCCTAGAAAGTGGGCGATTTCAGGACCTCAGCAGAGTGTCTTGCTCTGGGCAAGTGCTCCACCAATGGCAGGTAGCTTTCTAATTCCCACGGGGCAGGTAACCCTGCTGGCAGCCCTGCAAGGAAGATACTGGTATCTCCACTTTGTAGATGTAAAAATTGCGGCCAAAAGATGAAACCTCCTGCCCCAGGAACTCAGAGACAGAAACGGGCTCTCCGGTCTGGGGATCTGGTACCTCTGAGCACAGATCTCTGTCCTACAGGCTCTGACTCCGGGGCCCGCACCCTTCCCATAGGCCCCGGCTCCCCCTACAGTAAGAAGGTAGTTGTCTCTGGGAGATGCGAGCTCCAGTTCCTAGATGTCACTCATTCAGGAGTCCCTTAAGGGAACACACTCCGGCTGGACTCCCAGAGGGCCATCTCTCCTTGGATTGTTGCCCAGCCTATTTCATGAGAAGGAGCGGGGGAGGGGGGCAGGCAAGAGCTGGAGGAGCCGTCGCTGACAACAGCAACACATTTTTACCAAATTACTGACTCCTAGCATCTCCTGTTAAGAAGCGATTCTTGCCAGGCAGACAGGCTAACAAGATGCGTCTGAACTCCCTTCCGCAGCATTTGCCGCTGCCGATGGGGGAGGCACGAAGCTAATGTTGGGGGGAGTGGCGTTCTTAATTAGAGCGAGGGAGGAGGCACCGGGGAAGGGCTTCTCCATCCTCGGCGGATCTTTAATGAACCTTTTAACATGCTTAAAAAATAAATGAAGAGAAAATTTTTTAAAAGCTCTTTTTAAAGATTTTGGCAGGTTTGATTAGTGGTTTTGAAAGCCCTAAACAGCCACTTAATTGCTGAGCCCCCTTGACAGCTGGCGCGTAGAAGGTAGGAGAGCAGCGGCCTGCACTGGCCTTTTCTCTCCTGTGAACCTTCTCCAAGGTGGCTCGCTGGCCCCGGACTCGCTGGCCCCCCATCTGCTGCCCACGGTGCCCTGCAGATGCAGCCTCGCCAAGCAGGCAGATGGACACGGAGAACTTTCAGGTTCTGGATACTGCAGGATGCCAAGAGCAATGTCCAGAAAGGCAGTCCGAGCGGGTACAATGAGGTGGGCTTGGTTCAGGGCTGGGGACACAGGGGAGCTTATGTGCACAGTGAAGTCCTCTCTGGGGTGCTCTGGCAGCTGTGCCTTCGATTCAGGGCCCTGTCATTGGGAGTGATTCACGGTGTCACTCTATGAGCATGAGCTTGGGGGCCAGGCTGTTCTGAGTTTGAATCCTGAACCTGCCCCCTTTCCGTTGTGTGACTTTTGCAAATGAGGGACTTGTGTGAACCTCAGTTTCAACATCTATAGACTGGGGACAATTATACCTACTTCATAGGGTTTTTAGAAGTAAATAGTTGAATGCATATGAAGTGTTTGGCACCTGGGAAGTGCTCCAAGGAAGTAAATTTCTCCCATTCTCAGATGTCACTTGAGTATCAGGAACCATATAAAAAGTCAGCCATACAAGAAAGGGATGGGAAAGCAATGGTGAGGATGTGTGACAAACACAAGGGTTTTAGGAAATCCTATGTTGTGAATCTCCAATAAGATATAGGAACCCAAACAATACTGGGAGGTTGGACATGTTACTAGAGGTAGAGTGTGTAGAATGTGGGAAGTGATCATCTTACCGTACTGTATCCACTGCTCCCATGCCTGGTCAAGTGGCACCATACTTTGAGCAAGATAATGGCCTAGGGGATTAGATCTAGAGAGAGCCTGGGGAGAGGGACTCCCAGTCTTACCATGTGAGAGGTAGTTGAAGGAATGAGTGCTATGCAGCCTGAGCAGGTAATAGATACTTGGTTGTCTCAAATGTCTGGCCTGGAGCCCCTTGAAAATGACAAATGAGTGGTCTGAACCAGAGGGTAGAAATCCCCCCAAACTTAATTTTGGTTATCTATACTAATAAAAGGGTAATATGCTAATTAGACTGGACATCTTCCGGACAAAGCCACGATGGCACAGCCCAAAGCAGAGATGGTTAGGGGCGATCAGGCTGGCAGGGGAGGGCAGTTAGGGGCGATCAGGCCAGCAGAAGGGAGCAGTTCTAAAACTGCGGGATCAGGCCTAAACTGGCAGTCAGACATCCCCCGAGGGGTCCCTGATTGGAGAGGGTGCAGGCCAGGCTGAAGGATCTCCCTCCGGACAAAGCCACGATGGCACAGCCCAAAGCAGAGATGGTTAGGGGCGATCAGGCTGGCAGGGGAGGGCAGTTAGGGGCGATCAGGCCAGCAGAAGGGAGCAGTTCTAAAACTGCGGGATCAGGCCTAAACTGGCAGTCAGACATCCCCCGAGGGGTCCCTGATTGGAGAGGGTGCAGGCCAGGCTGAAGGATCCCCCTCCCCCGTGCATAAATTTTGTGCACTGGGCCTCTAGTGCCTATATATAGAAGGAGAATTTTCTTTCAAGTCAGAGCCAACTGGTTGTGAAAGTGATTCATTTAGGCAACAATATGGGCTGGGCACTGTCCATGGTCCTGGAATTACAGAAACAAACACAAGTCTTCACCCTGAAGGAGCTCACCTTCTCCTGGGCACAGGCTGTCCTGGAGGTGGCCAATCCCTGGTCATACAGACTAGACAACCTCTTGGAGAGGCTGTGGAGGGAAGGAGCAGCAGGTGAAGGTTGGGCTGAGTGACCTTGACCTCTGTGATTTCAGTTGACCATTGCCAAGATCAGGCCCTAGAAGCAACTGGCGGAGACCTTCAGGTCTGGTAATGAACGCTTATGAACGCTTTCCCTGGCCTGGGAGTAAGGCTGAATTACAGTCCAGCTCTGTATTTGGGGGCCATGAGTGTGGTGCTAATGGGGTTTGGGCTGGAGCAGTGCCATTTAAAGTGTAAGTGTATATAAATATCCATCCAGGATTTGCCTGTCCAGAACACAGACCCTGTACTCCTGACCCTGATTTCAGGAGGCGGGGGAGACTGAATCCTTCTCCTCTCTCAGTCCAAATGGTTTGAATGATGTTGTCCTCTTTTTTGCTCCAGGGATAGGCATGTGACCTAGGCCTGTCCAATCAGAGCATCTCCTTCTACTGGCCACAATGATTGGTTCAGGGATGGGCATGTGAGCCATGTTGGGCCAATGGGAGCCCACACGTGTCAATACTGGATGTTAGTAGGGAGCCATGAAGAAGAGGAAGATGTTCTCACTGAGAGAGTAGAATAGAAGCCTGGGGCTAACTTGGCACCATGAGCGGGGCTGAGAATACAGTCAACCCAAAGGAAAGCAGGGCCAAGTGATGGTGAGAAAAAGGTCCATATCTTCATATTGGAACGTATTATATCTAATATGAATAAAATATTTCTATGTTTATGTTATCCTGATGGTACTTTTAGAGCCACCTGGATCCAAGCAGACTTGAAGGTCTCCCCCAAACATACATGTTCTATGGCCTAAAACATCATCTGTTGTGGTGGTTGTGGGAACCTGTTTGAATGAATTTTTTTCTGTCACTTGTTCCCAAAAGAGTTCTCTCTGATCCAGGGGGCTCTGCTAAGTGTCATATGGTTGTTCCCTCTCTGGCCAACCTCAGAGGGCCTGATGGGAGGGAGCCATTCCAAAAGGAACAAGACTGGCTTATTTCGTTTAGCATAAAGCTCTCCAGGTCCATCCATGCTGTTGCAAATGGTAAGAGTTCTTCTTTTTTACAGCTGCGTAGTATTCCATTGTATAGCTGTACCAGGGGATTCTTTAACCTCACCGTTCCTCTGCTGATGGGCACTTAGGCTGTTCCAAAATCTGATGAACAAAAATAGACCCAGAGACATAGAACCATTGAACAGACTGTCAAACCACAGAGGGACTGCAGGGGAGGGTGGAGGGGGTGCGGGGAGAGATCAACCAAAGAACGCAAATGCATATTTGCATAACCCATAGGCACAGACAATAGGGTGGTGAAGGCTTGGGTGTGGGTGCGGGGGTAGGCTATAAGGAGTCAATGGAGAAAAAAGGGACATACATAATACTTTCAACAATAAATATGAAAAAAAATAGAATTCTTCATTTTAAATTGTATTTTTAAAATTTCAATAGCCACCTATAGCCAGAGGCTACCATATTGGACAACACAACTCTACATATTAATTTAAATGACTATTATAATTTTTTTTCTCATATAGAGCTCAGCATGGTCTTCCTTTTATAATTATGTGACCATCTGCCTGAAGGACAACTAGCATATGCACCTTTGGAGAACATGGACTTGGGTCACTGGGTTATTTTACATTCCTATCCATATCTATTGGGAGTTCTTTCCAGGTCAGAGTTATAGATTACACTACGATTGCTCTTTATATAACATATATACCATCTTTACTTAAATGCCATGTTCTGTTTCCCTGTTCTTAATTCAATGGGTTATGAATTATTTTACTTCTGTAGTCATATCTTCTGATTCTTTACGATTCTTTTAATATTCACATATTGTGAATATTGAGGTTTTTAAGATTATTAAAATCTCAAGCAAGGATAAGCAGGCCCGCAGACCGGGGCCCTGATGGTTCCCTGGTGTAAGCCGCTGACAGGACACTTGAGTTGAATAATAATGCTAATTTGTAGCTAATGAGCTCCCCTTCCATTATCAGGTCGAAAGAGGTTGATGCCAGGAGGGGCGAGGGCCTTTGGAGGCGCAGAGATCTGGAATGCTGGTCCCCAGGACAGAGAGGGCGGCCCAGCCCCTGCCCCCAGACACTCCCAGGACAGGCACTGCCCAGGCTCAGCCCTGGCTGGATGAGGAAGAGAAAAACCAGGAATCCAGCATCTAACATGACAGACCCTGCGGGTGGGGCCATCTGCAGGTACAGTGGGAGGTGGGAGCTCCCAGCATCCCTGCAGCAGAGACCAGAGGCAGGAGCCAGCATCTGATGGAGTGGAGCAGTGTGACAGTTCGGGGGAGGGAGGGGACATCAGGTTCATGGGAGGGACAACGGGACTTCAGGAGAGAAGGGAGGGCGAGGCAGTGGGGGTCTGTCCCATTGATCTGTGTGAGCTGGGAGGATCCGCAAGTGGGATTAATCCAGCGACTTTCAAACTGAGCCAAACAGGCACTGGGCGCCAGTGGGTAAAAGAGGAAGTGGGAAGGGGGTGAGCAGGAAGCTGGGCCAGCCCTCCCCTGCCCTTCTCTGCTCTCACTGTTAAGTATATTGGGGTTCCATCCAAGATGTCATGCAAAGGAGAGTCCATTGCTTCAAGGAAGATGCTTGAAAACCACTGGCGTCGTCTACACCCCCTGTTGCAGACTCAGAGAAAAGAGCCACATTTGGGGGGCCAGGCTGTGTTCAGTCCTCAACAGGACATAGGCCAAGGTGTCCAAGCTTGCCACCTTGTCAGGCTGAGGTCAGGGGAAGGCCCTGGGAGGGGAGTGAAAATGGGACCCCATGGGATGCCACAGGAAGACACCATGGCTTGAACCGGAAAAGCGAGCCCTGAGGACTCCCAGGGGTCTGAATGGAGGCAGGAAGAAAGGGGCACATTTCCATGGGTCCTGGCCAATGCAAGTCCCAGCCGAGCATCCCAGAGGCAGAACCCCACAGCTCTGGGGCTGCGAGGAGGGGTTGGCCCTCGCGGTTGCCTGGGAATCTCAGCTGAGAAACATGTGGAACTATCAATCCGTGTGAGCTGGGAGGGTCTCCCCTGGCGGGGGACATAGGGGTTGTCCCAGGGCAATTAGTGGGGTCTGTTGTGTTACCGATTCCCCTACAGGCCCAGAGGCATGCTTTCCAAATCATGCCATCTCCCTCTGGCAGGTTCACCAGATCCTGGCTCTGTGCTCCCTGCATGGCTGCGTTCCACCCTTCCGACAGCGGCCTGCACACCTGGGGCAGCTGCAGCGGGCCCAGCTGGCACCTCCATGTGCCAAGCCCTCTGCAGTCGTTTCATCCTCTCCCTCGCCTGGATGCTGAGACACACACTGAGGTTTGGAGGAGTGAAATGCTTTCTGGGGAGCTGGGCTCATGGGCAGATGTTCTGGTTCCTATGTGAGTGCCCAACACCTCCCCCAATGTTCCCCACTCAGCCGTGCCCAGAAGGGGATCGTAGAAGAGGTGGGGGCCAGAGGTACCCCTTGAGTCCGGGAGAGCCCTGGATGATCGTTGCTCCCATCCCGCTGTCCCGGGCCCTCCAGCCTGGCCTTTCTCAGACAGGCCATTGGATATTCATGGGGCTCCACGGGAATGGAGGGAAGGATTGCCAGTTACACATGTGGGGGACCTTGAACTAAACAGAAGTAACAAGTTTCTTTTTTCCCCAGGACTGCTCCTGTCCCTCACCATGATCACGTGCCCCGTAGCTCTCTGAGAAATGGATCTGGTTTGCAGTATTTCTCATTCTCATTGGATCATTTTCATCTGTGAGGCCAGATCCAGCTTTGCAGCCATAACAAAATGGTCCTGGCTTGTGGTGACGAAGATGCATGTCCCAGCCACACTGTGTGCACTGCGGGTGGAGGGGGCCGCAGGAGGCTGAGAATTCCGGAGGACCCGCCCCAGCAATCAAATACTCCTGGCTGGAAGTGAGCATGCCGCATTTGCTCACAACCCATTGGACAGAATGAGTCACGTGGCCTCACCTGAGGACCAGGGGACCCAGAAGTGCAACACTGCCATGTGCCAGGAAGCACAGAGCTAGAAAATGTGGGTGAGCCCCATGTCCAGGGGTCCCTGGTCTACAGATCACGTGCCGACATGCCCCGGCCCCTGTGGTGGGTAGAGCCCGATGTGGACGGCGGCTCCAGGTGAGCCATGCCCCAGGCTGGAGGCCGGACCAGAGGCAGCTTCCCTGTGGGTTTCTGGAGTCTTTCCTTCCTCCCTCCACCGATGTCCACAGAGTAGCAGCTGCCTGTGTCCTCCCTTCCCCCATCTCTCCCAGGGCCCTTTGCACTTGTCACATCCCATCAGACACAGGCTAAGCTAAGCCCTCTTGATGAGACACATTCGGAGAAGGAGGTCTCCCCACAGGAGTCCCCTGAGCGCCTGACAACAAAGAAGCCTGTAATTACCAGGACGCTCCTGCCTGACGTGCAAAGAGCCCACCTGAGCCCCAATGGAGTTGCATGGAGCCCAGAGTCCAGAGCTGGTGCCCATGGAGCCGTAGTCCAGCTTGGCACAGCTGGGAGGACAACCCCATGCCCAGTAGAGCCCACGGAGGCCAGGCTGCTGAGGAGCAGTGGTGCCCTCCCAATGGTTAGGATCAAGGGCACTGGATCAAACAGACTAGGGTGTGGCTTTGAACAGAATGGGGCACCTCCCTGATCCGTATCCTGGTCTGCAAGGGTAGACATTAAGAGTGTTAAATCAGGCCGCAGTGGGCAAACTAGATATGACTGGAGCACACTGAATATTGGGGTTGCTGGGTGGTGCTGTTATTGTCATTAAGATAAGATGAAAGGAGGGCAGGTGTAGATGGGACCCAGGAGGCCTGGGCTCCAGCCCCAGCTTTGCTCCTAGCCTACCGTCTGCCACTGGCACTTCACCTCTCCTGACCCGATGTAAAAAGGGGAAACTCCTCATATCTTTAACAGGCCCCCAGAGCCCTTACTAGCTCCACAGCAGCTGGCACCATGCCCCCCGATGTTCTCCCCATTCCAGTCATACTGGAGTATTTTCTTTCAATTGCTCAGGTTTTGTATCAGTCAGCTGCAGCCCTACAAGTGCTGCGTAACAAACCACCAAAACGCTCAGTGGCTTATGCCAATAAACATTTTCTCTCAAGTCCATGGGTCTGCAGGTTGGCCAAGGTTTGGCTGGTGTCGGATGGGTGTCGCTGAATGGCTCTGCTTCAGGCTGTGGGTGGTCTGGCTTTGCCTCCAGGCTGCAGGTTGGGCTCTTTTCTGCTTCACGTGTTTTTCTTCTAAAGGCCAGAGAGGATCTTCTTACGGTGGATCACCAAAACACAATCCACCGAGCCAAGTCAGGTGTATACCCATATATCTCACCGAAGCTCTCTGGTGGCCAAGTTGGACACCAGTGGGTCAGGGAAGTGCATACCACTCATGTGGAAGGGCAGGGGAACAATCATCTTAGTTGTCACAGGCATGCTGTGCTTTCTCTGCGCCCTTAGTCTCCGGGCCTTTGCACGTGCTGTTCACTTTGCCTGGAACACTCCATCTGTACCATGCGGGTCTCAGCTTGGAAATCATCTGCATCAGAGAAGCTGCCGCTAACCCCACACTGTGGATCTACCCTGTCATTTTGTGCCCACAGCACTTTGTGAACCTTCTTTCCCAACGTCCCCAAGGCTCAGTGTTGTGAACTGCAAAATGGGCACAGCAATACTTACACCATAGGGTTGCTCTGGGTAGAAAATCATAAGGTATTTGACAAGGCTTGGAACAAGGGCTCAGTCCATGATGGTTACTATTCCCAGTGCCAGCACTACTCACCCTGTCCCATCCTGTGCCCACATCATAACCCTGCCCCCAGGCGTCCTCACGCCCTCTCCTCCGAGGCCCCGAAGCCCTTCTCCCAACATTCACTGTTTCCATGATGCCCTTGGCGTGGCAGCTAATTTTAATGATGAAGATTGATTAATACCAAATTATTACCTTTCTTTTATGTCCCTTTTGTCATTGAGAAATGGAAACAAAAGACATTCTTGAGCTCAAGTCAAACATTTATGAAATTAATTCCCTGCAAAAATTGTTTGAGATTTCAAGGGTGGGTTGGTTGTTGTTGTGTTTTTTTTTTTTAATTTCTTTTCCTCTCCTTAACTATACAACATCAGAAAGTAATTGCCTGATTAAGGGACGCGCAGCTTGGAGAGCGACACATCTTTTAAAATTAGGACGCGCCTGCTAATGGACAGTTATGCAACTGGTTCTCTTTCCCAAACAGCTCGATTCTCAAGGAGAAATGACAGATGACACAAGGGCGAGTGCAAATACCAGGATGTGGGAAGCAGCAACAACCGGTGGGTAGAGCGTGTCTTTGTGCCCCAGGACCCCGGGACCCCTCTCTTGACACCCTCAGGGGTCTGTCACTTTCTCCCACCCCAGCTTCATTTATGCAAACTTGCTCTCACGAAGGTCTATGATGGAGATTCCTGTTAAGACGTCAATTCACACAACCCTGACCCCACTCGTAGTGGGAACCATGCTCCAGGCTGGGCACCGGGCACCGAGAGGTCCCTGGGATTTGAACCCTGCTATCCAGGCCCACAAAGGAGACACCACTATGAACAAACACCTGCATTATGATGGATACCTGGCCAGGGAAGGTCGGGGGGAAGCACACCTTACTTCCTGCCAGACGAGGATACTCCAGCCACACTGGCCTCCACTGCGCCCCTGCACTCCAGACTCAGCCCCCAGTCCTCTAGACCTTCCCATGGCTGCCTCCCTCACACCAAACAGCCCTTCTTCCCGAGCCTCTCTGACCACCGACCTGGTGGGACAGCCCTCGGGGGCAGTCACTCTTCACATCCTCCTTTTACTGTGTTCACAGCACCGGGTGCAACCGGACAGCTCCTTTCTGTTTGCCTGTTTCCAGGTTGAGTGTCTGTAGCCTCGAGTGCTGGACTTCTCTGTCTCGTTCCCAAGTATCTCTTCGTTGCCTAGACCAGAACCTGGTATCTTACTAGTATTTAATCAGTGTTTGCTGGTGAATGAATGGACAATGGATGGATGGATGGATGAATGGATGGTTGAATGAGTGAATGAATGAATGAAACTGTTTACTGCCCCACAAAGAGGATGCATTCTTTCCTCAGCATCATCTCTTTAAGCTGCTCCTGACCCAGGCTTCCTGGATGGGGGTGGGGGGAGAGGACAGGTAAGGAAGAGAGGGTCAGACCTAGGAGCCTGGGCGCAGGGACTGACCATCTGGGGTTCAGGTGCAAGTAAGGAGCAGTGCTGTTTGATTCTTGCTCGGCCCAGCGTGGAAGACCAGAGGCCTGGGTCCTGCACAGAGCAGCTCTGAGGTCCTGGCTTCAGAGCGACCACAGCCACTGCTTTAATGAAGGGTGCTCCTGCTGGCTCAGGAGGTGGGCCGGGAGCTCAGAGGAGAGGCACATGCACTGTCCCAGGTGAGTCTCACAGCCTCCTGGCGGGATAGCGACCTCAGCTCCGAAAGCTGAGCCTTGCAGGGGATGAGGCCCCCTCTTGGATGCAAATCCAGGGTGTCCCTCTCCAAAGCCACCTCCTCCCTGGGTCTCACACACACGCCTGCTTGGTCGCCAGCCACGGCACTCAGCACGCTCCTCATCTCTCTGAGCTTGTCCTCGCAGCTAAAAAACAAAGATCATAGTATTTCCCTGGGCGGGTTGTTATGAGGACTAACTGGGGAAAGTATGCTCTGATATGTCGTGTAACATAACATAAATGTCACCTACGCTGAACTTTATATAGTAAATTTTAATATAATTAAACCTTACATCATAAAATAAATACAGTTGACCCTTGAACTATGCGGCAGATCCACTTAACGAGGGGTTGTTTTTTTTTCAATTGATCACAGTTCAGTTGATGCCTGCAGTTCAAACTCAAGTTGTTAAGGGGTCGACTCCATGGCAGGGAATCAGCATACATGGAGGGCCATCTATACTTAGTCATTTCAGCTGCACGGGAGGTCTATGTCCCTACAACCCCACCCCCTGCTGTTCAAGTGTCAACTGTATAAATATATGTTGTAATAACATGATAACATAAAACTCCCTCCACTAGGACCTAATAGAGTAAAATAGAATGTACTGCTCCCTTCTAGAATGTAAACTTCATGCCACCAGAGCAACAGACAGCACTACTAAAGTAGAAGCTATCAAATAGAAGGCCTTCAAATGAGATTGAATGAATGAATGAATGAATGAATGAGCTATGGAAAGACATTGGCACAGAGTAGGTGCTAATTCATGGCAGCTATTGCAATTACCACCAAGAGCAAGAGCAGCACCCACAGCCTATCTGGGAAGGGCTGGGCACAGGTAACAAAGTCCTTGACATTGGCCTCATCCTCCCACAGACAGGACTGTGGGAGCCAATGGCAGACATCTGGGGATCTCATTGGATCTCCTGAAAACCTTCACCACCTGCTCAGTCAGTTCAGATGTGTCATGAAGAGGGTGACACCCTCAGCCCAGCTAATCCATGTTCATGACCAACACTCCACCTGGGGTCACCTGGCTGGTGACCAGTGAGGGTAAGGTAAATCCACTGGACAAACATGTTCCTACACACCAGCTGGGACCTTCTCAAGGTCATAGGCCTTGATCGCTCCTTTCTCTGTGTTTCCCACCTCCTCCTTCCTTGGATATTCAGATGCTAGGTCTGCGGGATGTAGAGAAAGGGTGAGGTACGCAGTTATTGGGTTAACAGGAAACAGAATAAGACAGAGCGCAGTCTTGCCACCCTCCCTCGCCCCCCTCCCAGTGGACCTGGCTTAAGCATTTTGGCCAGAAGACCTCCTAGTGTGGACCTTCTAGCCTCCCGCCTGAGGCCTGGACTCCAACCCCCCGCCTGAGGCCTGGACTCCGACCCCACGGGTCCAAAGTGTCCCGGATGCAGATAAGGATGTGTGACTCCCAGAAGCCCAAGCAGAGGCGGCAGGGGAAGCTGACCGTCCGAGAACTGGGGACGTTGCCTCATCTTGGGATTTCTGGGGGGCCAGCTGCTTTGTGGGGCCACAGAGCAGGGAACCTGCAGGGACCAGAACGAAGCCAGGAGACTGGCAGGAAGGGGAGGCGGGACTCCTCTATTAGGGGAGGGAGCAGGAGGAGGAGGAGGGAGTAGCAGGGGCCTGGCTCACTGGAAAACTCGATTTTGTGGAAATCGGGGCCTGAGATGAAATGAGCCTTTGGGGATGAAATTTAATATTGTCTCAGAGCCTTTGTCTTCATTTAGGGCGATGGTATCGCATTTATCGTGGCTTCTCCCTCCATCCCAGTTACATTTATTTGGGATTTATTCACTTAGGTGTCTTGCAACAAGAAGTTGAAATGAGTAAATGTACTTTTTTTCCGGGGCTACATTAATTTCCGAGTGAGATTTATTCTGTCCACTGCTTCCTCTATGCTTACAGATGCGCTGCTGAGGCCCCGCTGGGGCCCTCAGCCAGACAGGTGAGCTGGAGAGGTGGCTGGGCCTTCCCAGCAAACCTGGGGTCTGGGGAATGTTTTAGCTGAGCTGGGTCCTCAGCCCTATGACAGCATTTTCCAGCCAGGAGTGCGTGTGTGCGTGTGCGTGTGCATGTGCGTGTGCGTGTGCGTGTGCGTGTGCGTGTGTGTGTGTGTGTGTGTGTGTGTGTGTGTTCAGGGAGGGGGGTGGCTGTTAAAAAGTGAATTCTTCCATTCAACAGGTATTTCTTCCAATGCCTCTCACCTGGTCTGGCACATAGTAGGTGGTATGGGTTGCCATGAGCCCCTCTAGAAGGTATGTTGAAGTCCTAGCCCCAAGCCCTGCTGAATGTGACCTTAAATGCAAATGTAATCAAGTTAAGTCGAGGTCATTAGGGTGGCCCTAATCCAACATGACCCACGTCCTTATAAAAATAGGGAACTTTGGACTCACAGAGAGGACACCATGTGACGACAGAGGCGAGATTGCAGTGCTGCCTGGGAGCCAGGAGCAGCGGTCACCACCGGAAGCGAGGGAGAGGCAAGGCAGGGCTCCACCCAGAGTCCCAGGGAGAACAGGGCAGCCCTGGGCACTTTGACTTGTAGCCTCCAGAAGTGGGGGAGAGTAGATGTCTGTTGTTTGAAGCCACCTGGTGTGTGGTACTTTTTTACAGCAGCCCTAGCAAACTCGCTAGCAAACTAGTATAGTAGAGACATGTACTTGTTGAATGAATGAATGAATGAATGAATGAATGAATGAGTGAATGAATGAATGAGTGAATGAATGAATGAGTGAGTGAATGAATGTCTTCACTGTCAGGCCCTATGAAAGGTGCTTGGAATGGAGAAGCCTAAGATACTATTCTTTTTTTCAAGACATGTATCTCGTGGTGACTAGGATTCTCTTCCCAAGGCTGTGGCCCTTTAGGGTCCTGGGCTAACTTAAAAGGGCCCCAAGGTGTACCTGGTTTCCAGGAACGTAGATGTTTGTGTTCCCCTGAGACCCAGGAACCACGCAGGAGACAGGCAAGGAGCCGCCTCACACCTCTCTCAAGGGCACGCGTTTTTTGCCACAAAGCCCTTCTCCCGGGCTGGCTGTACCAGTCCTCCGTTTGGCAGAAGTCACCCCCTCCCCGCACCATCCCTCGGTTCTCCATGTCCATAGGTTGCAGCACACCCCTAGGGAAACGGGAACGCATTCAGAGGCACAGAGGGCAAGTGCCAAGACACGGTGAGTGATGTTTAATGTGGAGCAGCCACAACTCTGGACCGCGGAGGCCTAGGAGCCAGGAGCCCAGCAGGTTTCCCAGTATGACTTAGAGTTCCTTGCCTGTTCTTGACCCAGTTGCTGTGCCTCCCCCACCTGCTCACTCCGCCTGCCCCACTCGCACCTCAGCCTCTCCCAGGCCCAGCCTCCTGCCAGGGCAGCCCTAGGAATGACTGTGCCATCGCCATGGGTGCAAAGCCCTGGGCAGCCATGATTGTAGAGTCGGCTCACAGTGACCTCACCCCACGGCTGTCACTGCCCCTGCACCTGGTCACCATCCCAGTGCCCAGGCGGAGAGAGTGTGAATGTATGAACGAGAATGTAGGAGTGAGGATGTCACTGAGTGAGTGACTGAGGGGGTGAGCGTGTGGGTGGGTGAGTGGGTGTGGAGGTGGGTGGAGAGGATGGTCTTTTCCTGATGTGCCAGTGACACCCCTCTCCAGGTTGGTCAGGGTAACCTCCAGTCACCCAGGAAGCTGGGGGGCTGGGGGCTGGGATCTGACTGGGGTGCCTGACTTCATCCAGTCCTCCAGGTAAGTGCCTTTTTCCTTCTAGTTCAATGTAGTGATGGGAGAGGGGCCAGGCACAGGGTGGGAGGGCCGCTGGCCTCTGAGGACTGCTTCCAGGAGTTTACAGGAGTGAACAGCATACTTCCCACACCATAAAAAGCGGAAGTAAATGTGACCCTGTCTGATGTTGTTTATCCTATTTCTCCTGGAGCCTGGCTCCCGGGCACCTCCGAGCTCAGATGTGAACACAAGAGCCCATCCTCACGTGGGCTTCTCGCGCCAGGCGCACGCCTGCCTCCGCCAACCCGCTGGCCCAACTGGGACTTTTCCCTACTGAGTTGACTCAACTGAATTGAACATATTGACTCATCACCGCTCTGCACTCTGTTTCCAGTCACTGGGACCTCAGGGCCCGGCACACAGTAGGCACTCAGAAAGTGCTAGCTCTCTTACCTTCATCTTTATACCTGTCACCCAACTTCCCAACTGCCCTTCGAGTGAGCTAGCCTGGGGGTGGGGTTGCGGAGGGGCTGTGTCAGGTGGAGCCACGGAGATTGATCAAGATCACCATTGATGGCGGTGGACATTTCCCCCACTCCTCCCTCTTCCTTTGATCCAGGACAAGAGAGGCAAGTCGAGGTCTCTGGAAGGCCAGATGGCTAGCCTGGCGCATCGGAAATAAACTACCCTCAACAAGCCATGCTGCGTAGCCTGGCATTACCCAATGTGACCGGGTGGTTCAATATAATCCCTTCACCTCCCCCCTGCCTCAGTTTCCCCAGCTGTCTATGAGGAATGTCGTGGCCACTTCTCCTCCTCCAAGGATTCTTTTAAGGATTGGCACATACATGAGATGGCCGGTGCCTCTCTACCCAACCTGGGGACAATCCAGTGACGTCTGTCCCCTTCCTTCGGCCTCCATAGGCCTGAGTGCTGTTTCCTTGACTGCTCAGGGAGCCACCCTGCCAGGGGCTTCGTGGACAGAAAACTCCAGCCAGAGCCCTTAGCTCGGGAGGCTGGGACCCAGGGCCAGTGCTGAGCAGAGAATCTCATTCAGTGTCTCTGTTCGAAGGAGACGGAATCAACAGCTACTCTTGGTTTGGAGAAGCAAAGGGGATCAGATTGGCCATTCATCTGCTGCTCCCCATGACCAGGGGCCTGAAGCGTCCCCAAATCACCCCAATGCTGGACACATCTGGCTGAAAAGATTCAGCCCGCCTTCCAGATGTGACGGCCACTGGCCCCTGGACATCTGGCCCTCTGAGCACCGCTTGCAGCCGGGAGGGATCAAACAGCTCATTCCCCCAGCACCCTGTCCTCCAGATGTGCAGCCGGCTATATAGAGCCCACATCTGGAGAACCGGAACACCTCCGATTGTAGTCACGAACCAATAGGCCAGACCTAGAGAGAGGAAAACGGAAGCAGGAAGCTGTCAGCTGCTTTATTCCGAGAAGCTGAGAACCACTTTGCCACCCCCTCCTGCCAGCCCCTCTCCCATTCCCCCTGCAGCTGCCAATTCCCCGGTGTCAGGTGTGGTCAAGAAACGTCAACGGGGAAACAAGAAAAGGAAAAGCGAAAGCTGAGGGCTTTGTGACGCCTGACAACATAAACTCACATGTAACTCTGTTTTCCTGAATGAACATTTCAACCAGAGCCAAGGACCTGGAGCTGTGCTCAGCTCCCTCCACGCTTTATCTCGTTTAATCCTCAAGGCAGCACTACAGCGTTTTTATTATGAGATGCACCCTTCACCAGGAGGAAATTGAAGTACAGAGAGATTAAGCAACTCGCCCAAGGCCACGCAGCTACGGAGGCCTGGGAACAGGCTGCCAAGCAGAGACTGGCTTCAGGGTCCGTGCAGTGCTGGCCCCAGCACACGGTCCCTGCCCAGTGAGTGGGCACAGAGGGGAATGTTGTCAGCGATCCCCAAAAATATGCCGCCGGAGCACAAGCCCATCTCAACAACGGCCCCAAGGACTGGATGAGGGGGAGACAAGTGAGGCAGGATCGTGAAGGAGCAGATCTTGCCTTTATTTACATTTTTGATATTTTGTTCATCATGGATGTTTCCCCTGAAATTTGATACTTTAAAATACTGCATTGAAATGTGATTTGCCTTGATTACTAAGATTTTTGAAACCCCCATCAATTTTGCCCCCAAGGGTTCCCCCCCCCACTCAAGCTCAAGCCCCGCCCCTGAGGTACAGAGCCCCTCCTTTGCGTCCACGCTGGATCAAAAGTAATAATGAGCATACACCCGGCCCCCCTTTTTAGGGAACCCACCAGGTCTTGGTGAGATAAGACTTACGTAAGCTTGGTTCCTGGGGGTAGATAAGCGAGTGTGGCTTTGAGGAACAGCATGGAGTAACTTTAAGGACAAGTCCTCATGTCAGTGCTGAGTCTGAGTCCTGCCTTTGGGGCACACTCACTGGGGCAGTTTGGGCAAGTTCCGTAACTTCCCTGGGCCTCAGTGTTCCCCTCTTTAGAATGGGTCCAGCGAGAGTACACAGCTCACAGCGCAGGATGCTATGATCCACACAGTGAATGCAGAACAGGTTCCAGAGGGAGAACACCTCGCTGTGCCTTCACTGTCATTATAAACCTGGTTATCGCGATATCTGAAACCCCGAGCATTGGGGAGGTTGCAGAAGGAGAGCTGGAGAGACTGCGGTGTGCTGAGGAGGCGGGACATAAGTGACGGGATGGTATTCTGTATAAGGGATACAGCAGCCTCCTTGGGAAATCAGATAATATTCTAAACTAATTCATTTGTTTTTAATTGGGGTAAAATATACACAACATACAATTTACCATTTTAACTGTACAGTCCAGTGGCATGAAGCACATTCACATTGTTATGCAACTATCACCATCACCCATCTCCAGAACGATTTCATCTTACACAAATGAAACTCTGTCTCCATGAAACAGTGACTCCTCATTCTCCCCGCCCCCAGCCCCTGGCAACCAGGATTCTCCTTTCTGTGTTTATGAATTTGACTGCCCTAGGAGCCTCACATGAGTGTAACTAGATAGTGTTTTTCCTTTTGTGATGGCTTGTCTCACTTAGCTTAATGTCTTCAAGGTTCATCCATGTTGTAGCATGTGTCAGAATAAATTCTGATAATTTCCAAGTCCTGGGAACTACCTAGAAATGGAAGGAAGGAAAGGAGGGAAGGAGGGAGAGAGGGAAGGAGGGAGGGAGGAAGGGAAGAAGGACATATGGATGGATGCATGGATGCATGGATGCATGGATGCAGGCTAGATGGATAAGTGGATGGTTGCATGGGTGACTGGATGAATGGAAGGACAGAAGGATGAATGTCAGTGCTGGTATTCAGGTGTGTGGATTGAAAGAGTGAGAGTTGGGTACTATAAGGTCCAGCCTTAAGTAGCTCCCAGCATAGGAAGGAGCCAGGAGGACAAATACTCCCTAGACCAGTGGTTCTCAACCTTCTGGCCCTTTAAATACAGTTCCTCATGTTGTGACCCAACCATAAAATTATTTTCGTTGCTACTTCATAACTGTAATGTTGCTACTGTTATGAATCGTAATGTAAATATCTGATATGCAGGATGGTCTTAGGTGACCCCTGTGAAAGGATCGTTCGACCGCCAAAGGGGTCGCGACCCACAGGTTGAGAACCGCTGCCCTAAACAGTATCACAGGGTCCACACTGGACACTTACACAAAATCCCACCAGGAGGGCACGACAAAGCCCGCCAGAGACATCATGGATGCTGGCAGCTTCTGCAGCAACACCACAGCCGGGTGGTGAGGGCTGCAGGAGAGAGTTGCCGGGCACTTCAGACAGCGGGCACTGCATGTGAAAAGGTCCAGAGGTGGGAAAGCCCAGGACAGAGAGGCCATGCTTATTTTAAAAAGTCACCCAGGACCTCTGCAACAGGGAGGACCTGGGTTTGAATTCAGACATTGCTGGTTATTAATCCTGTGATGCCAGGCAAGTGGCTTCACCTCTCTGAGCCCCAATTTCCTGAGCTGTGAACTGGGAGTTATGACGGCCTTGACCGCTGAGAGTGGTTTTGAGGATCCACTAAGGACATAAAGCATGAAGCTCAGCATCAGCCCTCAAGGGTATGTCATCTCTTCTGAACTTCTCCCCGCTCCTCAGCCCCTGCCCCTCCGGGTGTTCAGAAAGGCTGTGGCCCATCCGGGAAGGGCCTTGTTGTACTGCAGGGAGGACCAAATCCCAGGGCTGCTGGGGGCGGGCCTCCCTCCTGGGACCCCACCTTCAGTGCTGACCAGCTGAGGCTTCTCCTGCCCCTCACCCCTTTTTATTCTCTAAAGTGCACCTGCCATCACTTTATTCATGAAGATTTGCATCGATTTTGCCATAAACCGTTATGAATTCAACTTGTGGAAAAATAACATTGATCCCCCTGCCTGGCAATTTGTCTCTGAGCTCCAGGGCCCGCTAATGGTTTTCTCTGAGATTTACATTGGGGACAGCGGACGTGGCTCTAGTCACCCACTCCACGCCACCATCTTCACTCTCAGGATTTTCCTTGGCAATCGGGTCCCTTTGGTTAAAAATGGGCAAGTTCAGTGATTGTGGACAGGGCACCACCAGCTGTCCCCTGCTCACTGCAGGGGAAGGAAGGAGAGAGGAGGACAGAGGGGTAGGAAGGGAGGGAAGGTGGAGATGGGGGAAGAGGAAGCCTGGTGAACAAAGAAAGGAAGGAAAATGCTATTCTCCAAACGTCCTCCATGCACCAGGCACCTCGAACTTCCCTTTGTCCATATGAACTTCATCTTAACAAAACAGGTGTCACTAGCTCCACTTACAATGAGGAAACCAAGCCTCAGAGAGATTGAGAAACAGGTAAAGAATCACAGAATATACAGGAGACCGAACCAGGATTATAGCTCAGATGTGGCTGAGACTCCGTTCCCTCAGCCGGGCACGTGGTGAGTGACTGCCCAGCACCCGCCTTGCAGTGTGGCTGTGCCATTGACAACTGCTGGCCAATAGGACTGGACAGAGGTGATGTCCGTTACTTCCAGGTCTGGTCCTTCAAAACATCCTCCGTCTCCTTCTTCCCTTTCTCGAGAACTTGGACAACGCAGCTGGAAGATGGGGATGGGCTGCCCAGGTGACAGCAGCCTGGGAAAGGAGTCAGGAAGGAATAATTGTGTACAAAGCCACTAAGGCGTCAGCAGTTCGCATGAATCACCTGAACACGGTCACTGACATTGATTTAGCGCTTACTCTGTGCCAGGCACCGTTGAAAGCATCTTGTGTTCTTTTGTCATCTAGACCTTGAGGGAGGCATTGCTATTGCAGCTGAAGAGACTGGCCCACAGAGGTAAGTGACCTGTCTAAGGTCACGCAGACATACGTGGCATGATCGGGAGTCACACGCAGGCCGTGTGGTGCTCAAGCCCGGGTCCTAGCTCCCCTTGGTCCTGCTAGAACATTCTTTGTCCCCATCCCCCCACCCCTGGGAGGAGGCAGAGTGCGTGGGCGAGGGAAGAGGGCAGCAGCTGTGACAGGTGTCACCAGCTGGGTTCATGGTCCCTCACTTTTGTGCACCATTTTCACAAACATCATTTCTTTTCTTTTTTAACTGAATTTATGACAGTGCCCCACTCTGGTGCCCAAACTAATTTTAGTTAAGATGCAGACTCAGCTGCCGTAGCAAAGGCCACAAGAACAAAAGCTTTAAACACGATGGAATTTCTCTCTCGGATAACAGCGGATCCAGGTCTCCTAAGGCAGCTCCACAATGTCAGGGTCAGAGCCTCCTTCAAGGTCATGGCACATGTGGTTTCCATCTCCCGGTCCAGCCTTCTCACCAGCAGGCAGAGTGGGGCAGGCAAGTGAAGGATATTCCCTAGTCTTTCAAGGGTATGACCTGGAAGTTGTTTCCATAACCTCCTCTTAAATCTTATTGGTCGGCATATAATCACATGGACACATGTAGCAGCACAGGAGTATGGGAAATGTAGTCTTTCCCTGGTGACCATGTGCCCAGCTAAAACTCACCAATTCTATTACAAAAGAAGAGAAAGAAAGGAGGGAGGGAGGGAGAGAGAGCAGAATAAATATTAGAGACAATCATCTGCAACAAAGCCAACCTTCCACAGATAGAGGAATGGAAACTCAGAGAAGTGAAATAAGTGGCACAAGGTTGAACAGCTGGCAAAAGTGATAGAACCGAACCTCAAGCCTGGCCGTCTGAGCCCAGAGCCCACACACATAGCTACAACACTGGTCTGCCTCCCCGACACAGGTCATGTCCCTAAAATGGTGCTCCAATGTGATAGGAGTTCAGTAAAGGTCATTTTCCCTATGCCCTGGTCCCATACAGCCACATCCTAAAAATTGGGCTGCCACCACCACTGCCTAGACAGGTAAATTTTGAAAAGTAATGATTTCTGGAACATGGTGGAAAGGTTTATCCTTGTGAGCTTGACACATAACTACAGCTTTAGTATCTCCAGTTTTCTCATCTCTAAAATGGGGGTGAAAATGCCTGCCTCACAAGTCTGTTCATTTATTCAACAAATGTGCATTGAGCACCCACTACATACAGAGCACTGTCCTAGGCATTAGCAGGACAGCTCAAGGCCCTGCTTTCAGGGAGCTTACATCTTAGTGGGGAGACAGGTAATGGACAAGAAAGACGAGTCCTAGGGGAGCAGGGTCTCTCTGGAGGAACTCTCCATCCCTCACACCTCCTCTCTCACAGCTGCACTGGCCCCGCTGCAGGACTCCGCCCCATTTCCCTGATACCCCCCAAACCCTTCTTATTAGAGACTAGTAGCCCTGCGCACAAATCTGTGTGCCAGTAGCTCACCAGTAGCTCGCTGCCGCCCTCCAGTAGCTCCCCCCGCCCCCCTGCCCTCCCCTTCATAGCTTGCTGCTCTGCCCCCTCCTGTAGCTCTCCACTGCCCGCTTGTAGCCAGTAGCTCACTGCGGCCCTCCTGTAGCTCTCCGCCCGCTGCCCCACCCTCCTGCTGTTCTGTGATCCAGTCGTTACGTGGCTGGTCATTAAACTTCACGGAGTAACGACCATTTGCATATTACATCTTTATTATATTGGATGTGCTCACAGGCCATGCCATCCACTCTCCTCCTATTGTCTGGGAGGTGGGTGTGCTGGATGGTTTCTGGGGTACCCCCAGCTCTGAAACTCCATGGCACTCAGTCCCAGGGGAGCCCTAACTTGTTGGCTCTGGAAAAGAGCGCTGTCCAGAGACTTGTAACAACTCGAGGTTTTGTCGCGTCCCATTCTTATTTACCTACGCGTCCCCTTTATCCTCAGTTCCCACTCCATCTCTTCCCTCCGGCAGGCAGCACCTCTGGTTTGCTTGATGTGTGTCCTTTCAGTTGCATGTTTCTTTGTGAAATGCATATCGCTGGTTTGCACGTGGGCATTTTTAATGTACTTAAAGGAACTTCCATTCCAGTTTTGCAATCAACCTGCATTGCTGTGAGTGCAGCTGATGCGTTGCTCCCAACCTCGTGGCGGCCATACACTCGCTGTCTATCCATTGCCCTGTGGAAACTAACACTTTGAACACCTGTCATTCACCAGCCACTGACCAATAAAGGCTCAGACTTAAATGATCAGACTTCATCCTCACAGCACCCTCTGCAGTCGGCTCTGTTATCATCCCTCTTCCATGTACTAGGAAGTGAGGCAGACATTAAGCAACTTTCCCAAGAGAACGGAGCCAGGCACAGCTGGTTCTAGAATGTTCAATTTGGAAGGGGCCCACCGTGGGCTGCTTTGCAGAGTGGTCTAAAGAGAAGACATTGGGACCAGGCTTAGATTCCAGTCCCTGCCCTGCCACCTCAGGGAGCACCATCCACCTAGAGCACAATGCGAGCAGCTCCCCCAGAACTGCACCATGGGGTGGCTGCAATCCTAGAAGGCTGGAATGGCTACTCCTTTTATAGCCACGGAAAGTGAGTCTCGGAGAGGTCCTGTGACCTTCCAAAAGCA